>NC_068981.1:157218101-157225941 GCF_001194135.2 Octopus bimaculoides
ATATATATATATATACATATACATTCATACATATATACACGTACATGCATACTTCGACATATCCTTCCTTCTCAATGTACATAGCCTTTTTATTTTTTAAAAATATTATTTTCGCCTTTCATTAACACACTTATGATCATTACAAGTCGAACTTTAAACTTGGTAGTTAGAACAGTGAAGTACCGCTAACTATAGACGGTCTTGCTCTGTGTGTCTCAGGGCCATCTTTATTTTCTTCATTTTTGAAATCCTACTCAGAAAAATGTCTAAATACTTCATGAAGTTTTCACAATGATTTTACTAGCACTGTGTATGTTTCAAGAGGTAACTTTTAATTTTTTGTTTTTTGATAACTAAGAGAAGGAAAGGTATATTCATACCACTTTTAAGGGCTTCCGAGACAGACGTGCTGGAAAAGTTATTCTTCCACTGGAGATCTGACTCGAATACATGCAACAGAACGGCGCCCGCTAGGGCCACGTAGTGGTATTAAATCGGACGAATGAGTAAGACTATTGCTTAAGAATCTGATGTTCGCTGAATCTTATACCTGAATCTTAAACTGGCAATATTTTGTATAATACCTCGACTAAATCATCTATGATTTACAGTAGTGATACCCAAACCGACCGAGGGAACACACGCATAACAAAACATAACACAGTGCACCATATATAACTTAATTATTATATATATATACAACACATATATATTACATATGTAATGCGACAACATTTTATAAGCAAACTTTGGAAGTTTCGAATGTGTTTAGTATTTTACAGACAAGAAAGTAAATTTCCAACACAGTATAATGTGAAAACAACAGAAATATTAGGTATTTTCCAGTCTTAAAACGATAAAATATCTAATCTTTCTGCTGTCTTGACAGTTATACTGTGTTCGAAATTTACTTTTTTTGTCTGTAAAATACATATGTAATATTTACTGCGATAAGTAGGCATTTGTCGGTCTCGAGAGGCCATGGATTAGAGGTGATAGTCAGTAAAATAGAAATAAAACTAAAAATGTATTCTTTGTGTGGTCCAGTGCCAAATGATCTACAGCCTGGCATTGATCTGCAACCCGGCACTTGTCTGCGGCCTGGTGGTTGGAGACCCTTGATTTACATAATATAAACCATATTTTTGCGTCTAGGTGTGAACTATGTTCGTATATTTTCTTATCTTCAGTACACACATATAATACACACATATACGCACACACATATAGTTGCACGCAACTACAATCACACAACTACAATCGCATAAATCACATACAAATGTATACTAGCATACACACACTTGCACGCGCACAGTGCTACACACACATAATATAACAGAATTTTGAACGATCTTATATTGCGATGGATTTGCAGCCTAGCTGATAAGAATGTTGAAGTTCTCAGAAAGTCAGAAATGCCATTCACAACAGGAAGCACAAGGAGACGGTAGACATCTGTAAAGATGGAGCAGTTATAATGTACCTTCGTACATATGTATGTATGTATGTATGTATGTATGTATGTATGTATGTATGCATGTATGTATGTATGTATGCATGCAGAACTAAGGATTCTGAAGCCGAAGGAATTTATTCATATACAATTAGACAGAGCAAAATAAACAAGATAAGATAAGATAAAATGAATTAAACTGTCTAATTAGTACAGGAAATAAATCATTCCGGTAATACTTCATCATTAAAATATAAATACTCTGAAAATGTTCATATCCTTTTTTGAGTCATGGGTTAGTTGCCGCGAGATCAAAGCCTTTGGAAAGTTGCAGTGTTATATTGCACAGAATCTTCAAAACGTATCTACACTTCCCAATTAGATGAATGAAGCTTAAGAAAAGCAAAAACCATCATATGCAACCAAAATATGACGCAAGTTGAAAGTTAGATATCAGTATACTTTTTAATTTTCACACACGCACATACACACACATATAAACTCGCAAAGAAGCACGAATGCGCACTTACACGTACAAAAAAGCACGAAATAGTAAAATGATCATACTTATAATATTATTAACGCATTTGAAATTGATAATAAAATCTGCGAACTTCAGCTACGAATAATCTTTCTCATTCTTAAACATAACTCCCGCCTACCAAACGGCCATATAAAAAACATATATATAAAAAAATAATATATACACACAACACACATATGCATACACGAAGAGGCATATACATACTTATACACACATATATACACATAAACATATTTGCAATGATGAACAGAACTCGGTTTGCGAACCGGTAGTTAATGTATATATTTTTAGTGACAACTGGTTAACGTTATACTGGATCCTGAAAGATAATTAATCTTCTTGGAAATGTTATAACGTTAATCAGGTCACAAGAGTTAAATGAAATCTGCTTGGGAAATTCAGTTGGTTCTGTAATGTTTAAAAGTGAAAGTCAATTACTGTATATGCAGCAATAAAGAACAAAATGCCTAATCTTACCCCGTCAAGTAAGTAAGCATAGATACAAGGTGGCTGTCAACTCGTTCACGAGTATAACCTTCAGCAACAAATTACAGACAATGGCTGTCAGTAATGCTAATGCTGAAATTTAAAGTTAATAACAGCTTGTACAAACAACACCGCTAAGACTTTCATCTACAAAGCCAAGTCGTCCAGAAACAAGCAAGAGCAAGATCTCCGGTTTCGTAATAAGGTGGGTGTTATTTCGGAATTTCCTTCTGCAAGAGAGATGTTTAGACAAATGCTAAGGATCTCTCATCCCAGCTGTTAGATGACCGTAACTCTACTGAGTTCATCCACCCTTTGACAGGTTTTGTTTTTCGTCCTTCTGGGTGTCTAACGAAAACTGCCCTCCTAAGCAAGTAGGTTGGTAGTGTTGCTGGTTTAGTCGCCAACGGCTCGACCGAGCGACAGGGTGTGCTGGGTTAGCACAGTGACCTGATATAAAATACATACATACATACATACATACATACATACATAATATGCATGTATACATACATACATGCATGCATGAATACACACACAAGTATAACCGCCTAGTTGTGCCGGTTGAAACAACCTTACTCAGAGTTTCATGCAACAATGTATGTCCGCGTAACCGGTGGATGGTATAATATTTGTTTAATCAAAAGTGGAATGAGTTGATAGAACTAATCCGTGATATGAAATTCTGAGTTACAAAGTTTTAATCTATACCATCATATACTATCAATATATATATAGTCTACAGATTATGAGCGTTGATGTGGAATACTCTTTTTGATTCGTGTAAATTCATTAAGCATACATATGCGTTCTCTCTCTTTCTCACATAGATATTTGTATTTTTCCATATACATGTCTGAATTATAAAGTGTGTGTGTGTGTGTGTGTGTGTTGTATCCCTGTAAGGGAACTCGGAAAGTTGGGCCTCCGACCAGGTATTTCGCGATACCCTTTAAAGACCGGAACTTTTCCGCAACCCCTCGTGTGTGTGTGTGTGTGTGTGTGTGCGTGTGTTTGCGTGTGTGTTAGTGTGTTTGCGTCTATCTATATCATATGTAAAATACATACATGCATTTATGTGTACAGTTGTTATGTATTATAAATATATAGAACCACAACCACGGATGAATGTCTTTATATATACACCCATCACAACCGTATGTAAATAAACTCTATAAGCACTGTAATAAACTACATATTATATTAAACCCTTTTCAGTTGTTTTGATTAATTCATTTTTACTGTTGTTTAATTCACTTTGATTCCGATCATATAGATCTGTGATCAGAGGCGTTTAACCTATGGCACTAGAAATACATTAATTAACCAATGTATACTTCATTTATTTAAAAAAAAAAAACAAAGAGCTGGTCGCGATTTGAGGAGATTTCGTGGCTATTTCGTTCCTGTGAAGCACCCACATAAGGGCTCTCTCATGAACCTGAATCAAATCAAGGTGGGTATGATGTTTTATGGTGAGTCGATGTCTGTTGTTAGTCGTATTAGTATTGATGGTGATTGGTGGAGCTGTTTATTGTCGGTATTATTTAAATCCAAAGCGGTGAGCTGGCAAAATCGCTAACCGCCGGACAAAATGCTTTGCGGCATTTCGTCCGCCTTTACGTTCTGAGTTCAAGTTCTGCCGAGGCCGACCTTGCCTTTCAACTTTTCGGGGTCGATAAAATAAGTATCAATTGAGCACTAATGTCGATATAATCGACTTAACCCCTCCCCCGAAATTGCTTGCCTTGTGCCAAAGATTGAAACCATTATTTAAATCCATCTAAGGCGGATGTATCGTCAAAACGTCGATCAAAATCTTTAACGACATTTCTTCCGGCATTTTGCGTACTGAGTTCAAATTCCGCCGTGGTCAACTTTTCCTTTCATCCTTTCGAGTCTATGGAATAAAATTCAAGTTAAGTCCTAGGATTAATGTTATCAACTAGCCGCCTCCCATCGAAATTGATGGCTTTATGTCTTAATTAGAAACCATTATTTGAATCCATTTAAGGAGTGGCAGGATCGTTAAAGCATTGGAGAAAATATCTTGGTTCCCGCTCTTTACAATCCGAGTTCAAATCCCATTGAGGTAAATTTTGTCATTCATTCTTTCGGGGTAGATAAAACAAAGTATCAGTTAAATACTGAGGATCGACTGTATCGACTTAGCCCCTCTTCTCAAAATTCCTTTATTTAGATCCATTTTAGTCTTGTTCTAGCTTACCAAGGATCAGAAGCTTTCCAGCTGTTACCGACTCATCTTATTTTCAAGTATATTGCATCCAGAAATACATCCAAAGCGTCCTTTTTCAAGATGGCATGGTGTTATTTGAAGGCGACAATCACACGAAAACTCCCTCGTAGCCTTTTGTGGGCTTTTGTAGTTGCTTAACCCCAGGAAATTTCTGATATCTCGAGCTATTCCAGTCATTACTATCTCGTAGATTTGTATATCAAGGGTTACATTGATAACTATTTTTATATCCTTCGATACATTGGCTATACAAATTTCACGAAGCGGAGATAGACACAATTGTCTTCACACGACGTACTTCACATTACTCCACCAAACAAGATACTCCAATAAATACAAACTCTCGATTTTCTACGACTTCTATGAACTCTCAACGACACCCACGACTTCTCTCTCTCAACCCCTATACGCTACTTTTTATAAGAGATCGGCTAGTCCATTCTTCCAATCCCACAGGGGCGTCAATGACTCTCGCCACAACATCTCCCCGTTTTGGGATTGACTTCCGCTGTAAGTTAATATTATTATTATTTTGGATGTTTTTTTTCACCACATCTCCCTTTTTGAGATTTACGTCCTAGGGAAATTTAATATTTCTTCCGTTTAGGTACTACTTCCAACCGTTCTGTTTGTTTCTTCTTTTTATGCTGCTACGCCTAGGTTCGACTTCTTGTGGCGTTGGAACCTCATAGGTGTCGTAGAGCACTTCCATGGGTATCTCTCATTTCAGGCCACTTAATATATTTATCTGTTACAATCAAGTAATATGCGCTATTTATTGGTCCAGCAAAATCTATATGAAGCCTGGTCCATGGACTGTCGGTTTTAGGCTACGGCTGGAATTTTACCTGTAGTGACTTGGCTGCAAGGGCACAAACCTCTGCAGGATTTCACCGACTCTTCAATGTTACGGTCCATTGTGGGTCAATATATGTAACTGGTCATAAGTAATTTCATTCTCGAAGTCCCTGGGTGGCCAATATGAAAATCCTTTAATAAACGCTTTTTAGTGCGACCGGCACTACGATTCTTTGTGTATACATCAACACGTTGTTGCACAGTGAGAAATGGTTCGCATTTGCATTGCGCATGTTTCTATTTTCTTTGGCCTTCGGTGTTTCTTTCATTTTTATAATGAATTTATCGTTCTCCAACTTTGATTTTATGTCTGGTAACGTAACCGGCAGTTCACGAATGACGTTACAAAGAGAATTTTTAGATTCATTTTCCGCTCGCAAAGCCTCAATCACAGTATCTTCGAATGGTTCCGCATTTTTTCAAATCAGTCTTGATAGGCAATTTGCATGGCCTAATTTCTTGGATGGTATATTCTCCATCTTGATATCGTAGCCCAACGTTGTAACCCATTAGCAGTACAAATAGGAATTCCATTTTTCGACCCAAATATCAATAATAACGGTCGGTGATTAGTCTGTAGCAGAAAACGTCTACCGTACAAAAATTTGTGAAATTTTTCACGGCAAAAATGATCGCTAGAGCTTCCTCGATTTGTCTATAATTTTTTTCTGCTGATATCAGAGAACGTGAGGCATGAACCACCGCCTTCATGTTACCATCTTTATATTTATGCAGCATTACTGGTCCTATACCGTACTTAAAAGCATCTGAAGCTACAACAACCTCTGCTGCAGGATCGAAGTGAGCTAACGACAAATCAGATATTAATATTTAAAAAATTTGTCAAACGCCTTGTAAAACCGTAATCCTTAATTTTTTTAAATACATATTTTACGTGTTCGACGTGTTGATCCCTGGATTCGCTTTTAATGAATATATTATCCAGATATGGAATTGCGAATTCACAGTCCGCTAACATTGCATGCATAATCAGTTGAAAATTCGCTAGCGTGACTTTTAATTAAACTGGTAACCTGTTGTACTTATATAGTCATTTATGTGTGTTAATTGTTAAGTATTTCGAGCATCCACCGTCTACTCTAATTTGTAGGTACACGTCAGAGAGACCCAGTTTAGAAAATAACTTTCCACCGTTTAATTTCACAAAAATATTCTGCTGAGTAGCTAGCGGATAGTGGCAAGTTTTAAGACATTCATTTAACCCAGTGGAAAAATCAGCACACACTGATTTTGTTATTCTTTTTCTTAATATACACAGTCGATACTGCCCATTTAGAATATTCCACTTTTTGGATAACTCCAATTTTTTCTAGTCTCTCTAGTTTTTCATTGACTTGCTTCATCGCTGCGAAGGGTACCATTCGTTTTGGTTTAAACACTGGTATGGCGTTTTCTTTTATATGAAAACACGCTTTTGTCTTCGTACATAGACCTAATTTGTCGGAAAGAACTTCAGGAAAAATAGTTTTTATAATTGCTGCTGTAATTATTGTTGCTGTTGCAACTGCACCACGGAGGTTAATAATCCTTCCATGTTAACTAATTTGTCTTTGATTTTTGTATCAAAAGAAAATGTTAACGTCTGACGTGGGCTTCAAATAAACTCGTCGCCACTTCATAAGTGGATATCCTCGTTGCCACTTTATAAGTGGATATCCTTGTCGATAATTTTATATCTATCGATACGTTGGGTAAAAAGATTTCACGAAGCGGGAATAGACACAGCTATCTTCACACGACGTACTTCAAATTACTCCACTAAACACGATACTCCAATAAATACAAACTCTCAACGATCTCAACGACTTCCTACGACTTCCACGAACTCTCAACGACTCCTGCGACTTTTCTCTCTCAACCAATACGCTACTTATTTTTATAAGAGATCGGTTAGTCCATTCTTCCAATCTCACAATGACTCTCGACACAACAGCTGTATTATTCTTTAGGCTGTTCGGTATAATTAGAGGGACATTTGATATTTGACAGCTATTTCTAGCAAATGGAAATACTCGTTGACTTTTGATAATCGTTTGAGAAGGTGGTTGTATTCGGTTGTTTTGGTATTTGACAATGATAGTTGGGATCTTTTTTAAAACGGGGGCCACATTTTTCATTAATGTTTTACGTAGTGTTTTTGGTACCGAAAGACTTTCAAACTTCGTATACTTATCTATTTTGTGTTATAGAACAGAAAAATATTTTTGTATTCGAATTTATT
>NC_068981.1:157225951-157228852 GCF_001194135.2 Octopus bimaculoides
GTTATTGAAAAATGTGGCCCCCGTTTTAAAAAAGATCCGATATTTGTAAATGTTTGTTTCTTTTGTTTGTGTTTTGGGGTTTATTGATAGTGGCAGTTGAAGTTAAGTTATGAGCATGAAAATCATGCAAAGATCAAAACGAAGATGTACATATTAATTCTTAACACGTTCCAACAGATGTGAATGTGCATATACTAACGCTGTTGTATTTCGCCTTCAGAGAAAAACTCCCTTCAAACGATGTGCCCTGACAACACGCTCAGTTCACTGACGTTGGTAGACTTTGAAACAGTGGTGTTTTGGTCTCATTGTGTCTCTTCAATCAAAGCTAACTCTGAATTTATACAAGAATGGTAGCTTTTGTTTATAGAAGTTAGCAAATAAATTATTTACTGAGGTGTGCTGATATCTATCAAATCGATACTGATTTCTTATGAGCACGCAAAACAACGAGAAAGAAAACAATGATATGCATGAGTAAAAGTGGTTTTGATGGTCTGCAAACTAGTCAGTTGTGACAAGCAAAGTTTTGTAGGGTGTGTTGGAAGTGCTGTTACAACCGTCTCCTTCAATCTGGAATAAAAAAAACTTGGCAGCTCTGCTTATTAGATGTATAGTAATGATATACTAAAATTACAATAATCTAAGACTGCCTCTCCGAAAAAAGTCTCAAACCTTTTCGGATACACCTTGTAAATACATGCATACATACATACATACATACATACAGACAGACAGACAAACAGACTGACAGAAAACGTGTATGGCCCATTGATAAGGAGTTTGCAAACCCAATGTCCAAGATGCACTTTTAGTTTCATACCTATTATTATTGGAGCCACAGTGTCGCCTGGAGCAAAGTGTGGCTGAACTTGGGTTCTTGAGGGAGAGAATGCATCTCCTCATTCATGCACTGCAGCTGATCACGATATCTAGAACAACAAAAGTCTTCACCATCTGCTTAACGTTGAAAGAATGATGAACAAAGTAAGATCCTTTCCTTTACAACCTTGCTACCAAGCAGGTAGCCGATAAAAATTAACTTTAAATTAAAGAGAGAAAAAGAAAACAACATGCATTCAAACATACTCCGTCGCTTACGACGACGAGGATTCCAGTTGATCCGATCAACGGAACAGCCTGCTCGTGAAATTAACGTGCAAGTGGCTGAGCACTCCACAGACACGTGTACCCTTAACGTAGTTCTCGGAGATATTCAGCGTGACACAGTGTGACAAGGCTGGCCCTTTGAAATACAAGTACAACAGTAACAGGAAGTAAGAGTGAGAGAAAGTTGTGGTGAAAGAGTACAACAGGGTTCACCACCATCCCCTGCTGGAGCCTCGTGGAGCTTTAGGTGTTTTCACTCAATAAACACTCACAACGCCCGGTCTGGGAATCGAAACCGCGATCCTATGACCGCGAGTCCGCTTCCCCAACCACTGGGCCATTGCGCCTCCACATACATACATACATACACACATACATAATATATCTAAGGAGAACGTATGGAGAACTAATAATGAAAATTACAGCTCTTACATCTAAGTTATAGATTTTCATTTGTATCTATTACCACAGGTGGACTAGGTTATACAACAACACATTTGCATAAAAGCCTAGGAATGCTGGGTTGTAGAGGGTGGGAGCTGCAAAAAAGAACAACCAAAATGAAACCAAGTAAGTGGTACTGAAAAAGTTTAAAAACTTCAAATGCATTAGATGATATATGTAGATTTGAAAATGATTTGCATAGTACTTTGTCAACAAAGGGGCTATAAGTGAAAACCGAAGAGGCCGTTTCTAACAAGCCATAAAACCATGGGAAAAGATACCGTTGATAGGGGGATACATATAAGATGGCAGGGTATTGTTGGGAGCTTATAAGAAAAAAAATCCAGATGTGATCATGCTAAACAATAAGAGAAAGCTGCTTCCTAAACAGTACACTTGGTGAAATAACCTTGCTTTTATGCCTATTTATATCTTCAAAGTTGAATCAACATGAGACGGATGGAATTTCTTGGCTGGATGATGTGTTTCTTTGCACGAGATATATTTCTATCTACGATTACGTGTGTGATTTCGGTGATATTTGATATATTTTACCTTTTATTTATTTATTTATTTTGGTAACCGGAAAGTGAAAAGACAACTACATATGTGTAATTACTTAAATTTTCAGTTTTTACAAAATATTCTTATTTTCAGTCGTTAGATTGCATCCATGCTGGAGCAACACATTGCAAGGTTAGATGTATATGCTTATGTCACTAATATGTGCTTTTTATACTTTAGCACCATATTGCTAAAATTTGAAGATCTGTTTCTAAGCAAAAAAAAAAAAAAATCCCCTGAAGTGATGTACAAATACTAAAAGTAGATTTAAAACTTGTGCCACAAAATTAGTTATGTTGGACACTTTCATGTTAAAAAGAAAGAAAAAAAAGATAAGAAAAAAAAAAGATCAAAGACGTTTTTCAGAATGCTGCTCAGTGTAATATATATTATTTTGGCTCTACTACAAGTTTTCTGTTTTTAATTCAGGCATCTTTATTCTACTCATTTACACAAAAGTCTATAAAACAACCGGTTGTATGATTGTTGTTGGCACTCCATCGCTTACGACGCCGAAGGTTCCAGTTGATCCGATCAACGGAACAGCCTGCACGCGAAATTAACGTGCAAGTGGCTGAGCACTCCACATACACGTGTACCCTTAACGTAGCTCTCGGGGGATATTCAGCGTGACACAGTGTGACAAGGCTGGCCCTGATGAATTACAGGTACAACAGAAACAGGAAGTAAGAGTGAGAGAAAGTTGTGGTGAAAGAGTACAGCAGGGTTCACCACCATCCCCTGTTGGAGCCTCGTGGAGCTTTTAGGTGTTTTCGCTCAATA
>NC_068981.1:157229353-157230526 GCF_001194135.2 Octopus bimaculoides
GCCAAAATTTGAACCCACTATATATAGGTCTGGGAAAGCGGTGTGTTTGCAGAATCGTTCGTACGTCGGACAAAATGCATAGTGGTATTTCTTCCGGCTTTACGCTCTGAGTTCAAATTTCGCCGAGGTTGACACTGCTTTCCATCCGACTGGGTCGATGTGTCAGTTGAGCACTGGCGTTGATATAATCGATCAGCACCCCCACCCCCACAGAAATTTCAGATCTTGTGCTTATATTATGTGTGTGTGTGTGTGTGTGTGTGTGTGTGTGTGTGTATGTGTGTGTGTGCATGCGTGTGTGTGCGCGTGTGCCTGTGTGTGTATGTGTGTGTACATGCATGCATGCATGCGTGCATACATACGTACGTACGTTTTTATGTATGTACATATGTATGTATGTCATTATTCAGTTTATTTCAAGATTTCTTGCCAATAGAGAAAGAGTCGATTTCTAACCTAGATCCAAGGTTCCTTCTTTGGAATCTCAGCATCAACAACAAGATATTTTTGGATGTATGTATGTATGTATGTATGTATGTATGTATATATGAATACGCACAGATTTGTATTTTTTGTTTTATGTATGTCTTCTCATGCATATACCTCCATATCTAGACATGCTCATATATACTTAAATGATAAACCTGCAAAGTTTTACAGATTTTTATAGTTTCAGTGATGGATTGGATCTGTATTCTTCGAATCAACTTTCTCCTTTCTGGTTTTGAGAAGCCTAATTTCTTAAGATTGGTATTTAGGCAGTGTGTTACATGTCCCAAGGCCCCAATAATTACAGGTATGTAAGTATGCATGTATGTAAAATTATGCTTATTAGTCTCAAGGTTCACGAGACCTTTGATCATTGTTTTGCTCTTTGGTCACACGATTGTAATCACTGGTCTGTGATATTCTGTTTCGACTATAATTGTGTTAAATAAGTTCCCAAAATGGGTTAAGTTTCTGCATTCTGACGAAAAAAGAAAATACAGCACTTTTTCCCACTTACCTTTGCTGCAAAGGAAGGTGTCAATTTTTTTGTTGTTTCTTAAATATCAATCTACTTTTTTCCAAAATTGTTTTATATTCTTTAGAAAAGTACCGAAGGAAAGTTAATCTCTAAGCTATTTTTCAACAACCATGCTACACACACACACACACACACACACACACACA
>NC_068981.1:157230944-157232167 GCF_001194135.2 Octopus bimaculoides
CACACACACACACACACACACACGCACACATTTAAGAACACGCACACTGTTAATGATAATAGTGAGACAAACTGGTGGAAGCAAGATAGCATATTTTTGAAAGTGCTGTTTCAATAACAATGACATCAATAAAAGAAACAACAACAGCAAAAAAAAAAAAACGACAACGACGACGACGACCGGAAGCACATTCGAGTGGCCTCTTAACTTCATATTCAAACTAGGATGAGCAAACTATGTGTTGAGATGAATAACAATACTTTTGAACTCCCCCATTTTTCTTCTTCATATCAGTCTGCCTTAATGCGTAAACAGACTGAATAATTAGTAATGGTGTCAAATTTTAGTACGAAGCCAGCAATTTCAGGAGAGGGGTCAGTCGATCGCATCAATGCTCAACTTGTACTTATTTTATCGATCCCAAAAGGATGAAAAGTAAAGTCGACCTCGGCGCAGTTTTAATTCAGAATATAAAGACGGATGAAATACCGCTATGCATTTTGCTTGGCCTGCTAACGATTCTGCCTGAGAATGAATAATTAATAATAGTAACTGTTTCTAAGTTCGACGCAAAATCAACAATTTTGAGAGGAGGGGGTCTTGTCGATACCATCGTACCAGTACTTCACAGGTACTTTATTTTCTCGATCAAAAGGATACATGTTACAGTTCATCTCAGCGGTATTTGAACTTAGATCGTAAAATGACGGAAGAAATGCTGCAATTGTCAGATGTATTAACGGTACAATTTCGGGGAACGGGATAAGTCGACTGCATCGATCCCAGTGTTCAACTAGTATTCATTTTATCGATCCAGAAAGGATGAAATGCAAAGTCAACCCCGGTGAAATTTGAATTCAGAACGTGAAGATGGACGAAACGCCACTAAACATTTTGTCCGGTGAGCTAAAGATTCTGCCAGCTCACCACCTTAATAATAATATGGCTAAGAAGGAATATATTCACAGACACGACAGAGCTGGGACCTATATACACTGGAAGCTATGCCAACACTATGGAATAACAACAGAAAAAAGATGGTATAAACACACGCCAGAAAAGGTCACAGAAAACGAGAAAGCAACCATACTCTGGGATATGCCAATACACACAGACAGAGAAATTAAGGCCAATAGACCAGATATAGTTGCCAAAGATCATGAAGGAAAAAAATGCTTTCTAATTGATGTATCAATACCAGCAGATGACAACGTTTCCCTAAA
>NC_068981.1:157232483-157240570 GCF_001194135.2 Octopus bimaculoides
TAGTGAAGTGAAAGCATGTTATAAAAATAAAACTATTGAATAATAATAATAATAATAATAATAATAATAATAATAATAATAATAATAATAATAATAATAATAATAATAATAATAATAATAATGGGATTTTTAACATTCAGATTAACAAAGGATTTTAACATTTATACTGACAGATGGGATTTTAACATTCAAACTGACAGAGTAATAAAAGCTAAAAGGCCTGATTTATTAATAGTGGGCAAAGAGAATAGAAAGTGCCAGATAATTGATTTTACCGTCCTAAACGATGAGAAAGTCAATATGAGAAGTATAGAGAAAACAGCAAAGTACCAGAACCTAGCCATTGAGTTACAGAGGCTATGGAATGTGCGGGTCAAATGTATCCCTGTAGTTATAGGGGCATTAAGAACTAACGCAAAGACACATACAGAACACCAGTGATTATGGATGTGGAGGTGTGACTCGAAGATTGACACAGAAGCATTTATATGCGCGGCACATGAACAAGCGTTAAGGACGAACTATAGGAAGTGTAATTGACAACACAACCGAGGGCGACAAATGCAGACTATGTGGTGAGAAGGGTGAGGCGGTATGGCGCATTGTTAGTGAATGCCTGAAACTGGCATAACGTGATTGCAAAAGACGACATGACAATATGACAAGAATGATCCAATGGGAGCTCTGTGGAAATCATGGCCTACAAAGAGCAAAGACATGGTATGACCAAATCCCAGAAGGAGTTACCGAGAATGAGGACTGCAAAATCCTGTGGGATGCAATGATTCAGTGTAACCATCAGATCAGATATCGGAAAGGTGACATTGCTGTGGTGAACAAAAAAGAAAGAAAAACCTTGCATGATAATCGACATATGTCCCGGTGAAAACAGAATCAAAGAGAAAGAAGAAAAATTGAACATCTATGACGATTTGAAGTGGGAGATACGCAGGTTGAAGGTAATGGAGAGAGTAGACGGGATACCAGTAGTAATTGGTACGCTTGATAGTATCAGCATTCAACTACCAACATGGCCGAAAAAGATTTAAAGATAGAAAACCTACAAAAATCATTATTGCTTGGAACGGTAAGAATTCGCAGGGTTCTAAAAGCATGATCAATAAACAAGTATCACCTTAGTCTGCTGGCTGTGGACAGCTGACACAGCAAAATAAGCTGAGCGTTTTCATCAAATAATAATAAAACTAATGAAAGGATATGAAGAAGAATTACGCAACAAGGGGCTACACGACCAATTCCATGTAGCCACAACAGAAGTTGCTGGAAAAAATAGGTGGGATTAGCTGAAGAAAGGAACTCTAAAAAAAAGAGACCGAGAGCACTATACTGGTAGCGCAAGACCAATCTGTGGCTACGAACCGGCGGGTCAACCTTAGGAATGCGCAAGTGTCACCGCTGTGTCGCATCTGTAATAGAGTGGATGAAGCCATTGCCCATATCACGAACGAATGCCCTAGACTTGCCCAAGACCACTACAAGTTGTGGCGACACAATCAGGTAGCGAAAGTACTACATTGGAAACTGTGCGAAAAGTAGGGGTTAGAGAAAGGTAAGACGTGGTATGAACACAAACCGCAGAGAGTGACGAAGTCGGAGACTAGCAAAATCCTCTGGGATTTCCCAATCCAAACAGATCAGGTGCTAGAGCATAACAGACCGGACTTGGTGGTGGTCGACAAGATACATCACATGCGATATATAGTATCTACACCTTCTGTGAATGCCTATCATTTCTTTTCCCTCCGAGTATTCGAAAATGTAGACATCCTCTTTATTCCAAAAACACTACAGTTTTCTCTGTTCGGACAGACAAAAGATCATCTCCACTAAATTCTAAAAACTTCATATCTACAATTTTCTGTGAAAAAATTGTAACTTCCTTTTCTTTCCGTTCCTTTTTCCACGAATATTCGAAAATGTAAACATCTTTTTTATTGTAAAAAAAAAAAAAAAGCACCACAGTTTTCTCTAAACGGACATACAAACGAACACATCAAAAAATTTGGAAACTTTAATATCTCCAATTTTGCGCGAACATTTTGTCTTCCCTTCTTCCTTGACTAACAGAACATGTAAACATGCTTTTTATTGTAACAACACAATTAAATGCACGATAAAACATTAAGGAAGTAAGCACCTGCCAATATATACATACTTCACAACTACAAAAACTGTAAACCACTGCAAAACTTTTAAAAAGAAAAGAAAAATGCCAAAAGAAAAAGAAAAAGAAATTCAGAAATTCAAAAATTCAAAAATCCAACAAGGTGAACATCTCTTCCTCCTACTATTCCCAAAGACTGGAATATCTACAATTTCCTGTGAATATTTTAAATTTCCTTCAAAATAAAATAAGTTAGGAAACTTATATACCTACAGCTTTCGAACACACAAACGATTAGCTTTAAAAAAAATACCCTTAATATCTACGTATATTTTCGTTTAAACATATATTTACTGGGCATCTCTGAACGAAAATACACGGGATAAAATGTTAAGGGGTTAACTGAAAGGGCAAAACAATAAATAAATAAATAAATAAATAAATAAATAGCGAAACAAACCGGCGCCAATACACTAAGGAGAAATGAGAACAAAAACCACTGTAAGGTAAATGCCCAATTAGAGCCAAGAACCCTGATATATACTAAATTCTTACCCATTAGTGGCCGGCATGCTCTGGAAACTGAGTGAGTATACTCTTACTGCTCAAGATCAGCGTCTTCAAACTAGGTATTACCATTGTAATGTTCTGAAACATGGAAACAGCTCATTGTATCGAGCATGCGTAGAATAACCAGAGACAATCGACTACATAATCCCTGGATGCGACCGATTAGCACACCAACAGAGTACATGCAGCAACATGACGACAGCTCTATACATTCACTAGTCAATATGTCGCACATATAACTTCCTTCACAAAGAGAATTGGTGGGAATATAAATCACCACAAGTTGTCTAGAATGTATATGTGCAATTCCAAGTAAAACGGGCAGCTAATTAGTATGTAAAACTATTTAAAATACTTTATAATGTTGCTGTTATCTAAATTCTAGTGATGATGCAATCAGACACTTCACAATAGGAAAAGAGAAAGCAATTGAAAAATGCATATATTTGCATATACAATGCATATACTTGAATATACACACAAATACACAGATTTATACAAATATACATGCACCAATAAATACATGCATCAATACATACATGCATGCATGCATTCACACATATATACATACATGCATACATACATACATACATACATACATACATGCATACATACATACATACATACATATATCCACACATACACCCACACACCCACACATGCATACATACATACATGAGTAATACATACATACATAGACTCACGCATACACATACAAACATACATTCATACACACACATATGCATACATTCATACATACATACATGCATACATACATGCATACATACATACATACATACATACATACATAACTAAACTCGTGTCACAAAAAAATATTAGAGTTGAATAAAGAAAATTTGAACTTCAGAACTCTCTGCATTCAATAAAACAGTGGCCCACAATATGTTTGCTGTGCCAGTACTCATACCAATATTCGGGCTGCTTGATTGTACGCTTGATGAAACCCGAGCCATTGATGTGGAAACCCGGAAGATACTAACCAGTACACATAATTTCCACATCAGCAGTGACGTAGACTGCTTCTACCTACAACAAAAACAAGGCAGCAGAAGTTTAACATCGATCCAGACTGCTTTTGAACATTCTATCATATCTCTTCGGCAACATCTATTAACCACCAAGTGTTGACGTGCATCCCTTGACTAAGTTTGCATACATGCGGCCGATAACACCATAAGACTTGGAAGGCAGCTCCTTGAGCAGTATTCTTTGTCTGATAACCTTAAATACATGCTCAAAAAAGTCGCGAGCGTATATCAGAAGGCCATGAATGGCTATGTTAGTAGAAAGCTCCGAGATGATAGTAACATTGATCATCAAAGCAGTCTACCATGGACCAACAATCGGATTACTACCACCCAATTTGAAGGGTATGTGTTTGCAATCCGGAAACAGGAAATATCAACCAAATACCTGATACACAAAAGGGACTGAGATGCAGGAAAAGCAACAAAATGTGACAACCGATGCAAACTTTGTAGAGTTAACAGCGAAGATATCACCCACATCATAAGCAATTGCCCGAAGATATCATCATTGTATTATCTACCAGACAAGATATTGTAGTTAGGACACTGTACAACAAGATCCGTCAGAAGGATAACTCCGAGGACAAAGAAATAAGAACCCACCGTATGGTGGAAGGCACAGCCACTGATAATAAAAAGAAATACTGATGGAATGTCCCAGTGAAAACTTCAATAAAATGTAAACACAATAGACCTGACATAATGATTTGGAATAGAGAAGAGAAAGTGTATAGTTGTGGAAATCAGCTGTCCAGCGGATGTTAACATAAAGCGAAAAAGAAAATATCTACGCTAAACTGTTGAGAAATTTGCAGTTGCTCTATCCAAATAACATGTTCAGGTTTATACCTTTAATTATTGGAGCACTGGGATATGTAACACACTGCTCAAATACCAATCTTGAGAAATTAGGCTTCTCAAAACTAGAGAAAGCTGATTCGAAGGCTACAGATCCACTCTATCACTGAAACTAAATAAAAATCTGTAAAACTTTCCAGAGGTTTATCATTCAAGCATATATGAGCATGTCTAGATATGCAAGTATATGCATGAGAAGACATATATAAAATAAAGCATACAAATCTGCACATGTACATAATTTTTTTGTTGGCTCTCCGTCGCTTACGACGTCGAAGGTTCCAGTTGATCCGATCAACGGAACAGCCTGCTCGTGAAATTAACGTGCAAGTGGCTGAGCACTCCACAGACACGTGTATCCTTAACGTAGTTCTCGGGGATATTCAGCTGACACAATTTGACAAGGCTGACCCTTTGAATTACAGGCACAACAGAAACAGGAAGTAAGTGTGAGAGAAAGTTGTGGTGAAAGACTACAGCAGGTTTCACCACCATCCCCTGCCAGAGCCTCGTCGAGCTTTTAGGGGTTTTCGATCAATAAACACTGACAATGCCCTGTCTGGGAATCGAAACCGCGATCCTATGACCGCGAGTCCGCTGCGCTAACCACTGGGCCATTGCGCCTCCACTGTACATAATTACATACATGCATACATACATATATACATACATACATACATACATACAAAAATATCCTGTTGATGTTGTTGAAACTCCAATGAAGGAGCCTTGGATCTAAGTTAGGAATCGGCTCTTTCTCCATTGGCATGAAATCATGAAATAAAACTGAATAATGACATACATTCATACATGCATTCATACATGCATGCATGCATACCCACTACATGAGTGTACGTTGATTCTCACGCTCGCTTACATATGTGCACACATTTATATAACCATAGACCTCAACAACTGTCTCGGCTTAAACAAAATAGACTTGTCACTTTATTAACGACCGGTTTGAATTCGGCAAAGAAAAAAGAAAAAACTAAAATAAATCCCGAAGAAATATATGCATATAATAAGTAAATACATGCTAACATAAATCTATACTGTAATTCTCTATTGCTCTGGGAACAATAACGTTATCAAACATTACATATTCATGTATCAAATTTAAGATGGCCGTTCGTTACTTTCCACTCGTTTAATTTGAAGCTTTATGGCATATTCAGTTGTCAACCTTGTCACAGAATAATGGAATTAATTACCAAGGTGGACATGTCATAACATAGTTGACTTAGCTAATAAGTATGTAGCAACAGAGAATAGGTTTGGTTATAAGATACACCCCACCCAGTCTTAATGAATGGCACGAAGGAAAGAGAAGGAGAGAGAGGGAGAGAACGAAAGAGAGAGAGAGAGAGAGAGAGAGAGAGAGAGAGAGATAGAGCGTGGCTGACAGAGAAAGTAAGAGATGGAGAGATGGGGTCACGAGCGAAACCGCAAGAGAAAGCAAGAATGGCTTGGTTTAGAGAGATAAATAAAAGAGAATATGATAAAAAAAATAATAAACACACACGGAGAGTGAAAACAATACATTAAAGTAGTGGAAATGAGAAAGCAGGCATGGAGGAAAAACTGAAAAACAGAGACAGGCTGCTCAACCAATGAAATATTTGTGAAGTTGAAATCTGAAGGGCGTTACAAAAAGCGTTAGACTTCTAGTCTTCTTCACAGCATAAAATTTATTGTACTGTTTTGAACTATTTGTATTACTATGTGACGGCACAACAGAACATCACTATTTGCTTCCGATTCTACTGTTTTACTATTTAATCTACGAGAGTTTTTATACGACAGAAGTTGAAACATTGAGTTTGATGAAACCAACTGGATTGATTAATAGCGACAATATCTTCAATAGTAAGGTAATCTTTACGGATTATGTAAAGTTCTCTCTCTCCGTTTGTATATATCATGTATACAATTTGGTAATTTAATATACATATACATACACGCATATATATATATAACTTGCTTTTTTCCGTTTCCTATCTTCTCATCTCTCAATCTTTGTGTGTATATGTCTGAGTTTGTGGGCGGGGGTGGGGCGTGTGCGTGTGCACGATTGTGTGTCTACATGTGTGCGTGCATATGTGCGCGTACACATGTGTATGTGTGTAAAAATGTTAATTTGAAAACATTTTCCCCCTCGTAGACTGGAAATAAAAGCTAAGCGGTGCATGTTAGTAACTCTCAAGGACAAGGTAAGATAATTTCACGAAATTAAGTATAAATTTCTCATCTTCATTTACATGTCAGGGAAGGGACACTGATTTTTGTTGCAGTTAGGGGTCAACTATGTACGTATGTTTCAGCATTTTGATCTTATCAGCATAGCACAGTCTCACCTTGTTTGCAGATTAGAATTTAAATCTTTTACATCCATAAAAGAATTAGGTATACTTTTGGTGAGGGCCATAGTTTCATGTAAAAGAACTCAAGTGAAAAGGTTAAAAAAGTGGAAAAAAAAACGTAAGGTGGGGCACCATCATTGTATTATGCTGATGAGATCTAACAGATCAAAACGTACATATTTGTCTACGATCAGACTGTGCTCTCAAATTCACGACTTAACCTTTTGGATTGAAAGGGAATTGTTCATTGTAAATTTGTAGTTAGATGATCAATAAAGAATTTTACTTGAGTGTTCTGAGGTGTCTGAGAGAGACAATGTGAGAAGCGGAGCTCCCGGCATGGTGAAACAAAACCTGGATGTTATACAACACACCAGCTCAGGTATTATTCCTTATTCGTGACTTTTGGGTGAAGCACGAAATGACTTTGGTCCTCCAGCTTCCTCTACTCTCAAGATTTGGCTCCTAAGGATTTTTCTTTTTTGGTCCCCAGAGTTAAAACTGAACTAAAATATCGCTGATTTCATATGATAGAACATATCGAAGAAAACTTGC
This sequence comes from Octopus bimaculoides, assembly GCF_001194135.2. Classification (NCBI taxonomy): domain Eukaryota; kingdom Metazoa; phylum Mollusca; class Cephalopoda; order Octopoda; family Octopodidae; genus Octopus; species Octopus bimaculoides. The sequence continues at coordinate 157,240,004 of NC_068981.1, forward strand.
TGCGAAAACTTCACACTACTCTTAAAAATGCATCCTTGAATGCGCGCCAAGACTGGAGTAATATTATAGTGCAGTGGGTCAAGAGTGGAGATGTAGATTACGTACAGTACAAGCTCAATTTGCTATAAACAAATTCACGTGCAGGTAGCTTTTGGAAATACAATTTCCATTTACAAGTGTGATTAATTTCAAAACCTTTGTTGAAGGGATTTTCGTGATGTATACAAGTTTAACTGACCTGAAGTTTGTAAACAAAACTCACTCATAGGCGATTTACAATTTATTTTAACATTATTTCAATTATCTAAATGAGTCACAAGCATAATTCAGTGCAACTCTGGGTAACCTTACATACATACATACATACATACATACATACATACATACATACATACATACATGCATGCATGCGTACATACATGCATGTATGCATGCATGCATGCATACATACATACATACATACATACATATGTGCATGCATAGATACATGAACACATGTGTACATATATGTATATATATATACACACATATATATATACATCTATATATATATATATATATATATAT
>NC_068981.1:157241613-157245079 GCF_001194135.2 Octopus bimaculoides
GCACATACAAAACGAATTCGTTGAAAATATCAAAGAAATTGAAATTTTTGAAATGCCGGGGGTTTCTGTAAAAAAAATAAAAAATAAAATAAAGATTTAAAAATAAAGGGGGGTTTTGGGGGGCGGACAAAAGGAAGTCTTGCCCATTTGCTCCATTTCATTCAGATGTAGAAATGAGTTGCGACATCACTGGTGCCACGTTATATCGACCTTTGCCTTTCCCTTGGATAACATCGGTGGAGTGGAGATGGGAGACTGGTATGCATGGACGACTGTTGGTCTTCCATAATCAACCTTTTCCTGGATTCGTGCCTAGAAGGGGAATTTTCTAGGTGCAATCCCATGGTCATTCATAACCGAAGGGGATCTTTACCCTGTTACGAAAATTATGAGTTGGATCTGCATTATAAGTTGGATCTGCAACATGGCTTCGAAAGTTTCGATTTTTCCCTTAGGTATGTTTCTTAACGTTATCAATTACTTAAGTGAAGTGCGTTTGCTTCAATTATGTTTGCTGATAACTTAAGAAAAGGCATGAACTTCTCAGTTCTCCTTTCTCAATATTTTTTTATCTTTCAAAACATAGAGCCTTGTTCTTTACTCATATTTAGGTATAAGTAACCGTTATAGAGTGAGTTCTCAACGAACACAGTTGCCGACTCGGCTTCAATTTCAGCTTTAAATTATTTCTCTTCATTCATGATCACTGATATCACTTCGTAAGTTACGAATATTCAATTTGTAACTTTTTATTCTAATGTATATGCAATAAAACGATGTTTTGCATCACTTCAAGCCAACTAAGGTCTGTTTTAAGTAGTTCTACAGAAATCATGATACAATACATTCCGTGTTAAGTTATGACCACAGTAAGTGACAATCGTTAAGGAGTGGTCCAAATCCGAAAAACTTTTCTGCAATGGAGAACAGATAAGTCATCCTTCAGGAAAGGAACCATCACTGATACGAGTTGATTTTTATTTATTTCTTTATAGAATTTCCACTCAAATTTGATTTGCTATAATGTTGATGGCCAAAATTATGTACTAATGAGTTCCGTTAAAGTGTATATGACCACATCATGATGTATAACTGAGAGTGCGTGTTTGATATGTACGTGATCTATTACACATCATAATATGGTAATAAAATAGACAATAACTTTGAGGTATTACTTCAGTCTTTTGCTTATAACCCTTTACATACCAGAGCTGTCTGTGAATGTGGATATTAGTAACTTTTTGCAGCCATTGGTAACAAAATGGAAGCCAAGAAGATAATAGTTGCGATTACTTTAACAAATCAAGAAAATTCACGAAACCGTTTTCAAAGTTTGGCTGGAAGTTTTGATCTAATTATTTATGATGTTATGTTGCTGGATGGTCATGTCATCAGCTGAATCAATGTGTTGTCAGATTTTTCATTCTTTAACCCGAAACGAAACATTTGACGATAAACCTGGTCATTGACATTAAACAAGTATAACTAAAAGTTTTAGGGAAAAAAATTATACTTGCAATGTTGTTTGAAGTGATGAGCCTTTTGCTGGTCATTCAGTTACTTGATAATTAATAATCCGTCTGCTCTAACGATTTTTGTTGATCAACTAATTATTCGACAAAAGCAATAACATCGTATTACTCAATGATATAATAAGGGACTGGCAATAAAATTTCAATTAATATCATCGGGATTGACAATAAAAATTCAATTAAGCATTCAATGTATGAGTTCATTGTATTGGGACACACTTATTAAATACGTTCTGGAATCAAAAATTTATGTAGTGTCATCGAAAAATTTTAACTGGAAAATGAAGAATTATCGGAGTTATGGGCATTGAAAGTGTACATACATCAAGAAAGTGCAATAATAAAGTTTAACACTTCAAAACTGAGTAGTGAAATGCAGAATTAGGTCCGCTGAACCTGGAATCAAAATTTGGGTACTGTCATCGGAAATGTTTAACTGGAAAAATGCAGAATTATCAGAGTTATGCGCATTGAAAGTGTACATGCATCAAGAAAGTGCAATAATAAGGTTTAGCCGTTGGAAACTGTGAGTAGCAAAATGCAGAATTAGGTCGCTGATCGTGAGAATCAAATATTGATCGCTTCGCTAAAAACTAACAACTGTAAATGCAGGTGCTATGGGTTATTTCCTTTGAGTGTTTAAAAAGATATTGTTCAGATGCTATGGGTTATTTCCCTTGTGTGTTTAAAAAATGGCTGTGTGGTAAGTAGCATGCTTACCAACCACATGGTTCTGGGTTCAGTCCCACTGCGCAGCACCTTGGACAAGTGTCTTCCACTATAGCCTCGGACCGACCAAAGCCTTGTGAGTGGATATGGTAGACGGAAACTGAAAGAAGCCCGTCGTATATATATATATATATATATATATATATGTATATATATGTGTGTGTATATGTTTGTGTATCTGTGTTTGTCCCCCCTCCCATTGCTTGACAACCGATGGTGGTGTGTTTACATCCCCGTAACTTAGGGGTTTGGCAAAGAGACCAATAGAATAAGTTTTGGGGTCGATTTGTTTGACTAAAGGCGGTGCTCTAGCATAGCCACACTCAAATAACTGGAAAAAAAAAATTGAAGTTGATATAAAGATCCCTTCCAGGGGGCGTAATATCGATTTTTTTCAACAAACTAAATATGTCATGAGCTTTCCAGATATGATTTCTACTCATGTGTCTAGTTTTATCAAAATCAATAAAACGATGTAGAAGTTAGCTAACAACGCCACAAACACACATCGATTTTCCACATATGTAGTGTGTATATATATATATGTGTGTGTGTGTGTGTGCGTGTGTGCGTGTGTGCGTGTGTGTGTGTGTGTGTGTGTGTGTAGTATGTATGTATGTATGTATGTATGTATGAATTGAAATGTTTTGTGTCCACCGTTATTAATGAGAAGACAGTACTGAGTTAGTATTTATGTAATTCATCTTCGTTAATTATGGTGTGGGACAAGTTAAAAAGTTTAAAATCATATTAATTTTATTAAATAGCCAATTCGTCTGCTCCCCCACTACGAGAATCACTGCCCTATGCAACTGCGTTAGTGATTAATAATAACAGGTACAGCAATTAAAATAAGCTTAGCAATTCATCACTCCCTATACAACATGGGTGAGTTCATTTAGGATCAATTATGACTAGTTAAACAACTTGAACTGATTTATTCTCATTAGTGGCTAATTAATTGCTGTTGCAATATGAAACAGAGACCATTTATGCCTTGTGTCGACCGAAGTAAGTTTGTTCTGTCAGTAGAGAGTGTGATTGATGGAAGCGATAACTTGGTTGTTTATTTAAGAGTGAAATCACGTCACTGGTCGTTTGCTTTTATGATGTAATGTTCTTTTTATGAGACATGCATGACGACACACAAATACGCTGTCATTCAGTCAGTCAGCTACTCACTCACTCACTCACTCACTCACACA
>NC_068981.1:157245650-157262949 GCF_001194135.2 Octopus bimaculoides
CTTATGCATTCAAAAACTGAGTTGCCAATTTTGACGCGTGGGGTATGAACATATTCAGTAATCTTTCGGCTACCAAATAAACTTTATTTTCATTTACATATTTTCTACGTTATCTCAACAACCAGTTTTAGTTATTTGGAAAACACTGCTCTACAACGACCAGGCTTCATTAGAGATTGAAAATAGTTTTACACTTTCAATCTGAACCAAAATTACAAAGTGTTGCATTACGAGAGTGATGATGTGTGAATAAAGAAAGTAATGTTTCTCCGAATTAGTCAAATCTGTACTATAATAAAGAAAGCTGCTTCCTATTTATCTATATATTGGGTCATCCCATAAGTAGTGCGGTTTTTTCAATTGCATGAACTAAAAGTCGGAGGGGGACGGGATAAACTATCTGAAACAACTTGCTATAAAAGCAGGTAGTAATTTTACCTTTGTCCTTATTCTTAGTGCAAGTTTTGAAGAGTGCAGTTAGATTTTAACATTATTATATAAAAGAAAGAGAGAGAGAGTGTGTGTTTGCGTATGTGTGTGTGTGTGTGTGTGTGTGTGTGTGCTTGCGTGCATATGTGTGTGTATGTGTGTGTGAGTGTGTGTACACGCTAGATTCCTTATGGATTCGAAAACTAAGCTGCCGATTTTGACGTATAACGTATCAAAAGATTCAGTAATCTTTTGGCTACCAAATAAACTTCATTTCTATTTACATATTTGCATTACAAAAATTTAACATTTTACTCCTTCTATAAGTCACCTATCGTAAACGACATTTTATACCACGACGACGGCGACGACGACAACGATGTCACATTTTCTTTATGAGTGTGCATGTGTCTGTCAGTATATGTGTGTTTGCACTTCGTTACGTACGTTAGGCCGACGACTGATAAGTATATGTGTGTGTATGTGAAGGTGTATGTGTCTGTCAGTATGCATACGCTTTTGTGACGACTGATACAAACACACATAAACACACATATCTAAAGACAGATTCAGACATACAGCCGGACAGAGATAGGCCTGAGGCGTGCGTGAATGTATGTCTGTGTGTGTCTGTCTTAGTATATGTATGTAAGTGTACCGTCCAACAGTGAAACGCGCCGATTTTGAAAGTTTAGTTTAATTGTGGCCTGAACGTTGAACGAACAATAACATTCAGTTTGAAGTACCACAGTTTAGATTTTCCTTTTCATCATGAAGAGTTGCAGTTTAAACAGCATTAATGATTATCACTACTTATGTGCTGAAATATTATTCTGGTTTTTATAACCAATATGAAGATTTGGCTGATTTGACAGCACTCACCACACTTGCAAATATACCTGAAAAAAAGTTATTCTGGTTATTATAACAAATTCGGAAACTTGGCGAAGTAGAAAGCCTTAGCGGCTCTTTCAATATAATTATAAAAATGTTATTCCAGTCCTTATAAGCATTTTGAAGATAATGTTTTTTTAACATTCCTAGAGTCCTTATCGTATTCTTGCTATGCTGTTTTATCAGTGTGAGTATTCAACGCCGCGCAACCGTTTTACTGTGTCAGTCAGTATTTATTCTACAGCCTATAACCTTACACAGTTAAGATATATAGCAAGTGATGTCAAATTAATTTATGTCTTCCTACATACATCCTCCAGCAAATGTTTTAAATTAATTAACGTTCACAACAGCAACATATTCCTTTGTACACAGTTTGTTCAGCGTTCGTTTAAAAATAATAAATTATTTTTGCAGGAAAAATTGAATTATGCCTTCTGAATTTTCTTGGAGCTTAACTAACTTCACCGTCACATTCAATCCCAAATTTTATAACATTTAATACATGTCCCAAATAAATGTTGACTTTCTGTACTTTGTTACATTGGTGACACATAGTAATTTTTACTAAATTGGTGACTTTCCGACGCTGGAATATTTCTTTTAGAAATATTCCTTAAAAAAATTTTTTATAGCATAACTATGTTACAGAAAGTATGGTTTGCACCTATATTGACTATATTTCGTTTCGCTTGAACTTCGTGTGTGTACGTTTTGCTGTTTTTAATATCATCAATTGTATGAGTGTCTGTGTGTCTGTGAGTGAGTGTGTTTCCGAGTTCGTTACTTCTGTAGTAAACTATAGTAAAGGATATTTTACACCGTTTTAATGAGCCCACATTTAACGAAGTAGCCATCCTTATGGTAGGTGATCCCCATGAAAATCGTGATATTCTCATTCGTGCTCGAGATAACAACTTTAAACGTGTTTCAAAAACTCATCCCTCTTATGATGCTCTCCAGTATCCTCTTATTTTGTGGAATGGACAAGATGGGTATCATTTCAATATTCCACACATTGAACCTGCAACAGGAGAGCCAATTACAAACAAAAAGGTGTGGTCAAATGACTTCTATTCTTAACAATTGATGTTAAGACCAGAACAATCAAATTAATTACACATGTATCGTGATCTATTTCAGCAATACTTGGTTGATATGTATGCTAAAGTTGAGAGTCAGCGTCTCCTCAAGATTCGTAACAATCAAAAAAAGTTAAGGGCTAAAAATTATGTTCATCTCCAAGATGATCTGAGGACAGATGGTGATATTCAAAACATGGGGCAACTTATAATCCTCCCATCATCATTCACAGCTGGTCCTCGATACATGCACGGACGAACACAAGATGCTATGACATGTCAGGACATACGGAAAACCAGGTCTTTTTGTCGCTTTCACCTGCAATCCTAAATAGGAGGAAATAAAATCTAACCTTTTTTCAGTGTTGCATCTCCTGGTTTTGCAACACTGCAATACCACTCAGTGGGGGAAAGAACCGCTCATTCCATGTTCAAGCTCCCTCTAAACCTTGAAAATGAAGGAATCTCAAATGTGCTACATTTCCAAAACCTCTGTAATGGCAACAGTTCGCCAACAAACTTACTTCATTGTTTGGGATGAGTGCACTGTCGCATCGTGGAGCTCCAGAGTTACTTGACCTACCCTCCAAGACATAAAAAATAGCACGCTCATAGGAGGAGTTACAGTTCTTCTTGCAGGAGATTTTCGTCAAACGTTGTCAGTTATCCCCAAAGGATCATAAGTTGATGAGGTCAGTGCATGCTTCAAAAAATTGTACCTTTGGAGACACATGAAAAAACTTCATCTTACAAGCAGCATCAGAATACTTCTACAAGATGATCATACGAGCTTCTTAAGATTGGTAATAGGATATTAACTTTCAAATCAAGACTTCAGCTACATGAAATTACATGCTATCAAATGATAGTTTCTCTTTAGGGATCTTATAGATAAAGTATTTCCTAATTTATCTGTCAATTACACTGACGTAAACTGGTTATGTGAAAGAGCTTATAAATCTAATATTTTCCTATCCTTCCTTAATACTGGTTCCCATATGCAATTCCTATCTGCACTAGGTCTGCTTAGGAGGTTGTTGTGTCCTAGCATATGTGCTGCTTCTTTTAGTTTTCGTTTTTTCCAGTGGTGTTCTCTGTCTATTATTTTAACTTCATCCCACAGGGGAGGTGGTCTCCATTTTTTCCATACATGATCAGCTATACCCGATTTATCAATATCTCCTCGTGTCACAGCTTTGCGTTGTTCGTCTACCCTTATTTCGAAGGGGGCGGTATGTTTCACCTTTGTATAACCTACCACAGCTGCATGGGTGGAGTACACGCTGTCTTTGGTCATATTCTCTTCTACTGGTGGTTTTACTTGAAGGAAATATTTGCGAAGTGTTGTATTGCTCTTGAATACTGTCCTGATGTTATATGGGCCGCATATCTTTTGTATCTTTTCGGAGAGGCCTTTCACATAGAGTAGACAGACTGTGGACAGTTTATTGGTTTCATCTTCTCTTTGCTTCATAATTGGAGCGGATAGTATGTTTTTGGGGTAGTTGTTCTTAATAGATTGTTATTGAGTTTGATCATTTCTTCGCGGTTTGTATCACGATCGCTACTTATATTTTTTGCACGATGTTTTAGGCACTGAGCAATCCTTCTCTTTACACTGTATGGATGGTAGGAATTGAAGTTGAGGTATCACAGTCAATCCTTGAAGGTAGTTGCACTTGCTCTCTCTACTACATACTTCTCCACGGTGAAAAATTTGTGGCGGTGTATTGAACAGATTTTCACCAAATTTGGCGAAGATACTCATAACCCTAGCCCTTACCCTAACCCTAATCCTAAAACCCTAACCCTAACCCTAACTCTAAAACCCGAACCTTAACCCTAAAACCCTAAAGCTAAAACCAGTACAAACGCACGAACGATGTCATAAATAACAGTACCACCGTTAGTTGTTGTTGACAAACAACGGCACTAATGTTATTCAGGGGAAAAGATCCCATTACACTACCACAACGTGTTGTTGACAATCCACAGCAGTAATTGTTTTCACCTCAATAGACGTCAGTGATTGGTTGAAATTACCGAAATACGACAACTTTTAACATGAAATAACTTCGAATATAAAAAATTTTTCTCTGTTCTATAAGACAAAATATACAAGTATTCGAAGTTTTAAAGTGTTCCGGTTGAAAACATACTAAATAAAAACTAAATAAAAAATGGTGTCTGCCAAATCAGAAAGATCCCAGAATTCCACCTTTGGTGATAAACAATGACACCTACTATAACCAGCATCGTATGGGATGGTTGTTTAAGTTTCGAGTCGTGTCACTTATTGATGTAATTAAACTGATCTCTTAAATTATTTGATGACACTTGAAAGTTTCCCCTTCGTGCACGCCCTATCCAACAATAACAACAGTCTCTAACTGTTTCTCTCTTTAAAGGCGGAAACTTCTTATTTCCACTTCATAATGTGTATGTTAGTAAAGGATCAGAGATAGGTATGATCCTCTTTGATAGCAATAATTTTCATGAAATACAATTTATATAAGAAGTAGTAGTAGCAGCAGCAGTCGTAGTTTTTATTGTATTTGATGGCAGTTGTAGTGTTGTTGCTGATGTTTGATGTTTGCAGCAGAAGTACAGACGAACTAAAGGAACGGTAATGTTTATGATGATGAAGATGATGTCGTTGTTTTATCTGAGGTCAGCTTTGAATGACCAGATATATGATGAAAGGCATTCTAGCTGCCTTTTTTTTTTCATGTATTTTGTCATTTGATATTCAGGAAACAAAACTCTTACAGCATTGGTTTAACACCACAGCGCTCAGCATGTTGGTAACGGAGTTGTTGAGAACCACATGGAAGGTCCTTATAATTGATGCAAGGCCACAAGTTTAGAGTGCGTATGTTATGTATAAGTGTGTGCGTGAGAGGATTTATTGTATAATTAACAACCTTCAATACATATAAATGGTATTTCTTTTATAGATGTGGAATGGATTAGATCTCAAAAGTCGGAGGTACAAAACTATATAATGGATGGCATTTAATTCAATACTTTGAAGCAGACAGTTCAGAAACTGGGGTAAATTTCTTCCCACTGTAGATTTTCGTTTACTCAGGGAATAAATATACTAATTCTGGAACTGTGTATATTTTTTCAGTTATGTTGTGTCTCGGGAGGGTCATTATGCCAATCATAAACATACGCACTGGTTTTTCTTAGCTTCTTTTAATAGTATCTGTAAATCAGTTAAACATTTAACCAATTAGTTAATTGATTGTTTGATTAATCGTTTCGCCAATCAATCAGCAAGCCACCAAAGTCCTTTCGTCCCCATTCGTGACTTCATCAGTGACATGTCCTCTTTACTCCAGATCTATTTAAAGTCGAGAAGAAAATTTGAAGTAGGACAGCTTTGTGAAAAAAATACTAATTTTCTTTCTTTCTTACCACTTTGGATTTAACGATTTGTATTGTATCCTTCTTAATTACTGTATTACTAATGGAATAATAGTCTAATTCAAAAGACTGGGTTTAGTTATTACTTTTGTGTCGAATGTTTTACTATGGCAAAAGCATAAACTCTATTATTGAATAAAAGAAATTGAGGATAAATTTACTTAAAAAAACTTGCTAGGATGGGGTGGTAGTAAATTGTACGAAAAAAGTAGGGAACCACTCCAGGCACAATACTACTACTACAACTACTACTACAAAGCAAGATATAGTAGCCAAATTTTCTTTAAATCTACTCTGCCGATTTAAGCTGTTATTTTAGATTATGTTGGATAATGCAGTAGTAGGAAACGTGACAAGGAAACCTTTACGTGGTTGCTTGTAAGAAACTGTTGCAAAATCTTCCTTGAATACTTCACTGCTGTTTTTAAAAAATTGTTCAATGTACAGGTCTTTGCTATGTAGTCCGTGGGCCTATGATATAGCTAGGAAAATTCATCTACGACTCACGCCTCATCGTTTACATGCGTGCTCAGTCAGGACATACCTGGGGTGGGGGGCTACACAATAGTAATGATGTCAACACCAACGAGAGAGGCTATGCATGGTTGGTGTGACCTATTAGAAATAACTGACAAATTTCCCTCAGATTATATCCAACCGTCAGAATAAGGGAAATGACGCATTAGATAATCATATTATAAATTTACACAAAAAGGTGAGATGGTCATAACTGGAATAACTTTGATCATAGATATGCGTAACCATGATTGATATGAAACTAAGCATCAATAACTGTTTTAGACTAGACAACAATATATCGAGAAGGTTGTACATTTAAATTTCATATATTTCTACTTCATAAAAGATAAAAGACACATTTAATCATGAAAGAAAGAAATTTAAAATGCAGAGCATTTAGTATTATATGAATAAGGATGGAATTTAAAATTAAGATTTAATATTTACACATTTCACACATAAATGAACGCACGCACAAATTATATGCATCGCAAAGAATTGATTTATTGAAAATATATGTTTGAATTAACCGCAATATCCGGCCTTGTTAGGATTCATTAATCCATAAAATTAACACAACACGAGCTCATAATATTTTGAATACGTTGCTTTAAAAAGATACTAATAAACTTAGTTCGGTCCGGGGATGTGGATCAACTCAAAATTGTTGCATCCAAGCTATTCATAAGACGATTCAAAGTCAGCTTCATAAAAAGGCACGGAAAATGAGATAAGACAAACAACATTTATATTTTATTCCTATATTTAAAAAGATTTCCGGGAAAACGTTTTTTATTTTTTCAAAACTGATTTGCATAATCATCCTGAATTATTTTCTCAATCAGTAACATTTTCCAATGTCTGATGTAGTGATTGGTGGAATACAATCTTAGTCTTTCTGTCAGGAGTCAGAAAAGGACAAATTTCTGCTGTTTCTAGCTCTGGAAAAAGTATGTTGAATGTGATACTAAGTTGATTTCAATAACATTGCGCCTTGTTGGTTATCTTTGAAATGAAAGGCGTACTGGAAATTGAAATAGTTTAAATTCGAATGTCACACCTGTCAAGATCAATTCTAAGAATGAAAACATCTTCAATGTTGATGCAACCAATTCAAATTGTAGGTTTTGTGATGTGGAAGGATTTTCACGCCACTAGGCGAGTGTCAATGCTCTGTCGTAGGGTATCTAAATTTCTAAGAATGATAGAGGAGGATCCTTTCTTTTAGACGATGTAGTAGGATTCTAGAAGAATTCAAAGAATTCAATGAATTTAGAGTAATGAACTATCCTAGAAGATACAAACACTTAAAATTCATCTCACCGTTTTATTTACAGAACCTAGTATGCGAGAGGCACCCAAAAGTAACCGGAAACGTTCTCTGTGGGACAAGCTCGTTGTAGTTCAGACTTTCTGCCGCCAGAACCACTTGATGCGACCCTCAGGCATCAGTCTGCCGACCGGCGTCGTCTGGTGTTGTCGTACTTCCACGTGGTGCATCTTTGTTTTGCAGTGCTTCTCCTCTGTTCGTCGATTTTTGCGAAGGCTGAAACGAAGGAACAGCGTGCTTCCGTGAAATTTTGTTTTCTGTTGGAGAAACCGGCGGTCGAAACAGTTGTCATGCTTCAAACAACTCACATAGCTGTTACCAACCAAGTGCGAAACAAGTTTACGAGTGGTTTTCACGCTTTAAGAATTGTCATTTGTCGCTTGAGGACCAACCTCGTTCAGAGCGACCGTTGACCTCCCGAACGAATGAAAACATCCTGAAAATTCATGAACTGATCTTGGAGGACTGTCATTGAACAATTGACGAACTTGTTGTTATGACAGGTATATCCTGGAGCTCCTGCCATCGAATTTTGAGTGAGGAATTGTGAATAAAAAGAGCTGCAGCAAAATTTGTGCCTCGCTTGCTCACGGAAGATCAAAAGCAGTCACGACTGAATGCGTGTTGAGAACTGAGAGTACAGTTGGAAGTTGATCTGGACCTTTTTTCGAAGGCCATCACAGGTGACAAAAGTTGGTGCGACGGAATTTGTAGATGTGGAAGATATGAAGAAAAAATGACGGTGACGTTAAAAGGCATCGCTTCGCAAGAGTTTCAGCACTGTTTTGAATAGGGGAAAGCGCGTCTGGACTGATGCATTGCTTCAAATGGAGAATACTTTGAAGGCGATAAAAGTGTAAACTAAGTGAATAAAATAATATTGCAAAATTTCAGTTTCTTCTGAGTACCCCTTCATATCTCTTCCGTGAATACATTTATGATCATTGAAGTCGAAATGGACAGTTCAGCATAGTTTTACTATCAATACATTTACATCCCGAGCTTGATTTCCACTATGAGATGGTATTTGAATTAGTGCTTCATTGTCATGACCTTTTCCAATTCGAAGCGATACAATTGAATAGTCTCCACCGTTCTTTCTTTTTTGCATCTAGAAGAACAAATTCCTAATTGGTTGACAGCGTTAATTTCTTGACATGTCTTCAGAGAGATGAAGCTTTAGGGCAGGCATTATGCTCATCTGCTCATAGGAATCACAGATAGAATATTTGACGGGAATCATGTACAAGCAGCAGTGGTATTTCGCCAATGATTTCGTTTGTATGTCCCTCAAGTGTCCGATTTGGTACTTCTAGAACAAGTCTGTCGGCCAGAATGCATTCATTCCACACTACCATTTGATAACTCTTGAGGAAAACTGCCATGCTTCAGTCTCTAATAATGATGCAGAAAAGTGTATGTTAGACTTAAAGGAATGAGCAGTTCTTACAACTGTCAAAGTGTCACAGCTATGGAAGAGAAGGATGTAACAACGGTAGTTTTCTCTTGATTTCTGACTACCTCAGATCAAGTTGATAAGGAATGCTTTGCCAGTTCCTCCAGGTGTAAGAAAATAATTCCATGATTAGTCAGAGATTAATCTGATTCACTTCTTTATAGGTTTCTCTTAGAATTGACATCAATTTTGGTTCAATTTATTTAATGTACTCATTAAACTAAACAATGTTACATAATGTTTTTCTGAAAACTTCACTGCTCATTGAGCTTTAACGTTGCCTTTTATGTAACTGCATGCAAAGATACTTTAAGGTTTTCCCAGACACTGACTGTACCAAATCTATTTTGCAAAGAGCGAAGATGAACATATCCTCTCGAAAACCCAATTGAGGACTGGCTTTGCTGATCCTTGTCTGATGTAATCTGTCTGTTTTCGCAGATGTATTGGATTGGAGGGATTGTGTGAGGAGATGAAGATATTTTAGTGTCGTATTCCTTCATTTTCCAGAAACCTAAAATGTTAGTATCTTTGTCGGAAGGTGCTCAATCAACCTCCGTTTCCTGCTTTTAGGGAACCAAATCAAGTGGAATTTTTGACGTGATAGAAGCAACAAACACATTTGAAAAATTACAGTAATACTTGGGTGGATCGTGTAAAAAACACCCAACTATATCTAGGGACAAATTTACCTTACTTTTGTCTTTGGAAGAATTTAATTTGGCTTTGATTAATAAGCAATCTTGTAGGTTCACATTCTTTGTCCATGAAGTAAAATTTCAGATATTTGTGATCAAAATCTGAAAGAGGAAGATGTGATCCTGTGCCATGATAAATTTGTCTCTCTATATGAGATAAATTTATCATCATTAAGTATTGGCAGTCACTTTACTTGTCGCACGAACAAACTTCATATAGATACTCTCGAAACAATACCAGTTAGTAGGCTTTGTGTCTTCTAAGGGAAGACAACGAATGATCCATTTCGTTTTATTTAACATTAACCCTCTGTATTCTAGCATTTCTTGTGTGTTTAATGTATAGTTAATTCGGTATTTTACAGATCAGATAATGCGGTTTTCCGACAGTATAATGAACTCCTTCGACAACGAAATCAAATTTAAATTACGAGTTGAAGTAAAACATATTTCTTATAATTTATCTATTTATAATAGTGAGACGCAAATTTAATTTTCCTCTAGGGGCATGTTCTTCATATCATATCAAAATATTCACCTGATGTTTGATAATTCTGGAAGTAAGTGAGTTTAAACTGAAGCATGCTTTTGTAGCGTAGACTCGGGTGAAATTCTTCTCTCCCATTTATTATATATACGTGCATTCGAACGTAGCAGGGAACAGCTAGCCCTTGGTCGCTATTTGGATCCCTTTGTGTCCACTAATCTGATTGGTTGATATTGGCGCAATTTGTCTCCACTTGATTGTGCCAACTTGCCGTGTATAGCCAGTCAGAGGCCCTAAATAGGATCGCGTGGGACAACCTGTTCACCACCCTGTTTGAGCCTTTAGCTCCTTATAAAAACTCAGCTTTTCTTCGTTTCGAAGTCTTTGGTTCCTGACCTTTTAAGGTCTAGCCACTGACCACAAAGACAGCCAGTTCTAGCGACAACGCTAGACAACACCACTACCACAGCGTAGAGACTCGCCAACTTCGTCCAACAGCATTACAGCAACCTCCTTCTTCGTCGCCACCATCATGTCCTTAACGTCGTCAACATCATCCCTCTATGTACACAGCTCAGCAAACAGTTCACCCAGGTTCCAACACTTCACTGTTCGTGAATTACTTCACAACGGATCAACAGCGAATATACAACCTGCAAGAACTTCAGTGTCAAGTGACCCAGGTTGCAGCATCACAACCAAGACTTCACGTACGACATGTACCTGTAACCGGCTCAGCATCATGGCCACGACTTCGTGATACAGTATTTGGACTGCCGTGTACTATTGACTACGAACTGGTATAATCTTTCTTCTGTTTATGAACTTACCTCTCACTTCGATGGCTATACACTCTTTCAATGTCTCCTTCTTCATTGCCATACTCAAATGTTCTTAAAACACGCGCATACATCTATGCATACGAACACATACATTTTGTTCTCATGACGTTAATCATTCTCACGCGGTTGTGTCTCCTTTTCCATCTGGCATTTATTTGTTCCATTCAATCTCTCTTTATTGTAAGGCCCGTGTGATGTGGTGAAAAAGAGAGCCATTCTCCTAACCACACATCGCACGGTCCATTACATTTTCATACATCAGTAACTACATGGCATATAATGAAAGACAGATCAAACCTAGTATGGAACCATCTGCTTGAGGCTCAATACTGCAGTGCACTCGCTTTACTTCTTTCAGGACATTAGAGGATTGATTTTCTTATCAAAATTTTACGAAGCACCCATGAATTACTTCATCATGTAGTCGACCTTGCCACTCGACTCAATCATGTCACGCATCATGATTAAGCGTAGCATTCGGAAGATCAGAAGGGCAACAACCCTTATCTTTACAGATGAAAGCTTTTGCTAGGCGACTGATTTTTGTGTATCTACGCCTCGGCGCCTATAAAAGTGTAATAGGTGGTAGTAGTACCAATAATTGTCGGAGCCCTGGGAACAGTGAGTAAAAGTCTTGAGAAGTACATGGAACAAATAGTGACTGCAATAAGGGTAGAGCACTTACAGAAAACAGCACTGCTTGGAACCCCTCGAATACTCCGGATGGTGCTCGAAAAATAAGGGGTGTTGCTTTAGTTCACTGGTAGTGAACGGCTGACACCGTAGTACACCTCCAGCGTTAGAAGCTGTGCAAAAACGATAAACTAATAATAGTGATAATGATAATATATCAAGCATTGGCTCTCGTGGCTTCTTATCTTAACTGATTGGAAGTGTTATCATGTACATTGTTTTATCTTGGTATAAAAGATGGGCTACAGCAAATATTCTGCTCAATACCTCAGGCTTGCTTGTCAGTTGTTTGACCTTAACCAGTTGAACATATCCTTTGGTGGCTGACGATATGGGCATCTCTGATCACGAGCAGAAGTAGTGGAGGAGCATCATAACTGTGAGTTGAAAGGAATTCTTTGAGGTTTGAATAATTCACCTTGGGAAACATGGGTGTTTCGTTCAGCATCCATAAAAAACTCTAATACAAGGACCATTTGAGCGGGATGGGCTACTCGACCTGAAGAAAATTCTAACTGAGCCTCCCTTGCAAGGTCATGCGCTGTTTATCTTGATATGAGATCACGATGTCGCGCACATATGGTTGTGATTCATGTGCCTGGTGTACCCTTATCAGACGGGTAGTCATAATGGGTATACTGGGCTTCGTATATTTTACTCCAGTGTCACTTTGATGGTATGCACTGCTCTCACTCACTCAATAATAATAATAATAATAATAATAATAATAATAATAATAATAATAATAATAATAATAATAATAATAATAATAATAATAATAATAATAGAGACTTGGATCCAACTTGTACAAATGCAAAACAAAAGTCAAACATAAAATAATAATAATAATAATAATAATCCTTTCTAGTGGAAGCACAAAGCCTCAAAGTTGGGGGAAGGGTTTAAGTCGATTACATTGACTCCAGTGCGTAATGGTACTAATTTCATCAACACCGAAAGAAGGAAAGGCAAAGTCGACCTCAGCGGAATTTGAACTCATAACGTAATGGCAGACGAAATACCGCTAAGCATTTCGTCCGGCGTGCTAACGATTCTGCCGGCTCACAGCCTTAATAATGATGATGATGATGATAATAATAATAATCATAATAATAATAATAATAATAATAATAATAATAATAATAATAATAATAATAAGAAGAAGAAGAATGATAATAATAATAATATTGGTTATGGCTGCAGAAAGGAAAGCTGATGAAGGAGACAGAAAGTTTGTTAGTAGCTGCACAGGATCAAGCATTAAGGACTAATTCGATAAAAGCCAAGATAAACAAAAACCAAGTAGATTCCCAAAGTAGATTAGGCATCTAAGGTTACTTGCATAATGGTGATGATGATGATGATGATGATGATGATGATGATGATGATGATGATGATGATGATGATGATGATGATGATAATAATAATAATAATAATAATAATAATAATAATAATAGCAACAACAAAAATAGCAGTAGCAGAAACAACAGCGACAATAATAATCCTTTCTATAGGTATAAAACTTCAAAATAATGGGTAGGGGGCTTTTCGATTAGATTGATCCCAGTGCACAACTGGTACTTACTACATCGACACTGAAAGAATGAAAGGCAAATTCAGCCTCGGTGGAATTTGAACTCAGAAAATGATCTCGCATTTCTGGGAAAGAATGGGGGTTGGATTAATCGATTCGTATTTTTGAACAGTGATTATATTATTTATCTCGGAGTGATAAAAGACAAACTCGACTCCGATGGAATTTAAACACAGAATGTGAAGAGATGTTAAATACAAAGAATTTCCCCTGCTTTTCAACCAATTTTGACATAGCCTTACTCCTTCGTAACAGCAACAATAACAACAACAACAGCAGCAGCAGCAGCAACACGAACAATAACAACAATTTTCTGATTTAGGCACAAAGTCAGCAATTTGGTAGAGGGATCTAGTCGATGCAGCTGACCCAAGTATTCGATTGGTATTTTATTTTATCGATTCCAAAGGGATGACATAAAAATATCTATGCAGGATTTTAATTCAGAATGTGGAAAATGGAAAGGCATTTTTTCCGACGGTTGAACATTTATGCCAACCCGGTGCCCCAGATAAGCTCCTTCTCAAGTCACATAGACTCATGAGGCCGGTTTCCCGGCTTTTCTGACGTATATGTTCCCCCACTGGACGGGACGCCGGCCCGTCTCAGATAACTCATTTTTGTCAGCTGAATGGATTGGAGCAACGCGAGATGAAGTGTTTTGTTCAAGAACACAGCGCATTGCCTGGTCCAGGAATCGAAACCATAATCATGGGTGCAACATCCTAGCTACTAAGCCATGTGTCTCCACACTACCGCCTCAGATAATTGCTTCTAATTTAGGAAAAAAGAATGGAGAGGGTTAATGGAAACAGTTTACTCCAGTACTTGATTGGTTTCTGTTTTATCGACCAAAGAGGGATGAAATGCAGAGTTAAGCTCAATGCGATTTGAATTCAGAACATAAAGAGATGGAATAAATACCAGAAGGTATTTTTCGATGCTCTATCAACTCAGACATTTATTACTCCAGGTTTCTTCTAATGTAGGTGCAAGGCTAGGAATTTGGAGGGAGGAGAACGATCGATTACATTGATCTCAGTACTTGACTAGAAATATTTTTCGACCCCAAAAGGATCCCTCGGCGGGATTCCAACTCAGACTGTGAAGAGCTGTAACTAAATATTGGTTTCAAATTTTGGCAGAAGGCCAGAAAATTCGGGAAATAAAAGTCGATTACATCGACCCCAGTCCTCAGGGGTCGATGGATAAAAAGCAAAGTCGACGTCGGCGGAATTTGAACTAAGAACATAAGGACGGACGAAATGCCGCATGCTAACGATTCTGCCAGCTCGCCGCCTTAGCTTCAACTAAATATTGCAAATCATTTGTACAACGATCTGACAATCTTGCTAATCCGGTAAGTATAACAATGCTGATACGATGTTGGGATGTTGATGTATTGATGATAATTTCTAATATGGACAAAGGGCATTTCGTTGATGCGGAGAGAATTGTTGATTACATCAACTCCCAGTACTAAACTGGTTTTATTTTATCGTGCCCGAAAGGTGGGAATTGTAAACAGAATCTTGTTTATAATTGTTCTTATTTTATGTTTGGAAATTTTTCGTCACACACCTGTGACCTCTTCAGCGACTCTCCATCACTGAAGAGGTCACAAGTGTGACGAAAAATTTCTAGACGATGGACATAAAAAGCAAAATAAATAACAGTAAATATTATCTTTCCCTTTGTAGTCATTGTTTTGATTAATATTATATTTTTAATACTTCACGCACTGCTAGGAAGACAGTACAAGCAGCTCTTGGAAAATGCAGCAATCCACGAGAGAAAACACCAAATCAACAATGGAATGTTTTCCCCCTGGGAACATACCAAATGGTTACATTATCACCAAGTCTCCATACTATCCGGGTAGCTATATAACATTCACGTGTTCCTCGGGATTTTTTATGGTAGGTTCACCTTTCTTGAAATGTTCGGTTAAGTCAATCTGGATCGGCAGCATACCACGATGTGTTTCACTGGATTTGTCAACCAAATTTAACATCAATTCATCTGATATCACTCTAGGTAGGCTTATTCATGGCTTTCAATAAGCATTCATCATTTTAGGTATGGATATATAAAAAGATAAACTCATAGATAGCAAAATTCTGATTACAAAATTGTCGGAGAATATGTAACTTTGAAATCATAATCACTGTGTACTAACCCTCTTGTTGGTACGTGGCTGACCCACAAGAAGTTCAGTGTTCCAATTTGAGTAATAAGGGGACAAAAGAGCTTCAAGTCGAGTAAACTTGGGATTTGAAACTTCCGAGAGTTTAACTGTGCCTCGGGAGCGTTTAGTGGAACAATTTGCATCCCATTCGAAGTATGGTCCTACGTTGCAAAAGTTGCTCCAGTAGAACTTAAACCCACTTTTAGATCTTGTGCTACATATAGCTTCACGAAAGACCAATAAATAAGAAAACCTAATCGAGTTGTAGCGTTAGAATAGTCATTTACAGAGTATTTGCCGGTGGACTTGATATTAGACATTGTGAACAAAACATAGGGCCGTCGCAAATAGATGCTTTAGTTTAAAGGGTAAAGACCCCCTTCGGTCATGAATGACCATAGGATGCACCTAGAAAATTCCCCTCTGAGGTACAAGTCTGAGCAAGGCTGTTTATGAAAGCCAAGCAGTCGCCCATGCATACCAGCCTCTCCTCTTCATACCACTGACGTTATCCAAGGGAAAGGCAAAGGCCGATACAACTTGGCACAGTGACATAGTTTCTACAACTGAATCAACGTGAAATAAAGTGTCTTGCTCAAGAATACAACACAGAGCTCGGTCTGAGAATCGAACTCTATCGCATGGTTGTGAGTCCTACGCTCTAACCACTGAACCTTTAGTTTACTCAGGGGTTATTTCAGTCGTCTGCGCAAAGTAAAGTCAAACTTAATATCTATACATTCATTAAATTATTTAATGCATCGTAAAGAAAGGCTAGGTTGCATAAAGCTTTAATGTAAGCTCAATACATTTGTGCTTTTATATAAGCTCTGTTGAAATGATGACGAAACTATTACACAGATTATATGACTAAAGGAAGATCATTCTAACGTAACTTCAGTTTGGATAAAAGAAAAATGATTCAAAGCTTGTATGGAATGTATGTAGATGAAAAGAGAGATGATATTTTAATATAAATCTTCTATAGTCAAAAGAGAGACAATCTCATAAGACAGAAAACCTGTTAATCTATTGTTAAAATACACATCGTAGTTATAATCTGTTTATATCATTGCAGTTCCACGTTGGCTTCTAATCGCCCTGTTTACAATACTGGGATTCTTTCTTACGATTTTGATGATTCTATTATTCTATTACTACTGTTGCCGGTAAGTAATTATCTCGCGCTTTAATTCAACCTTGACAGAATGAATACCAGTAATTCAGACAGGTCAGTTGAACTGTCGAAATTTGTCCTTTATAAAAACAGTCTTGGAGTTTAATCGAAAGGAAATTAACATTCATTTAAATGAATAACTTAAGTGTTATGACTAGTCATACATAGATTTAAATATGCAAATACTTGCACACATGCACTTGCGCATGTGCGCGCATGCATGTGTGCATGAGTGTGTACGAGCACCCGTCTTGTATCTGTCTCTCACCAATTGATAGTCAGCGTTGGTTTGTTTACGTCCAAGTAACTCAACGGTTCGGCGAAAACGAACGGAGAGAATAAATGTTCGAGTTATGAATGAGTACTGAGGATAAATTCACCGACAAAACCTTCCATGATGAGATTCCATTTTAGCCGTTGTTCATTGACTGAAACAAACAAAAGAATATATATATATATATATATATATATATATATA
>NC_068981.1:157264089-157269852 GCF_001194135.2 Octopus bimaculoides
ATTAAACATTCTCTAAAATTTACTTCTGTGCCTTTTCCAACTTTATTTAATTTATTAACAATAAATTTTTGAAAATGTGTGTGTGCGTGCGTGTGTGTGCATGAGTGGATCTATGTATATCTGTGTCTATTTATGAGAATTCATGAGCTACAATGAAAGGGCAATAAGATCAACACAGCAGATATTTAGATTGAACATCTGTAAGTCAATATCTACTTGGAAAAGGAAACTAAAGCCGTAAAAAAAAAGAAAAAAAAAAGAAGAAAACAGGAAAAACCAATCCCGAGATTTTTGTATACGTTTGCACAGTAGAATCATTGTTTGACTGCGGAGCCCATCAAAGAATAAGCGAAATACTGAATGAATAACTGGAAAAGAAATAGCTCTTAACCACCACCTGGTCAGTCAGCAATGGAGAGCACTGGTCGACTCTGTGCATGATGACATATCTGGGATCTCTGGGACCTCTGGGACCCTAACCTGGAAGGATCCCAACCCCATCAAGTAGGAGCATGAAGCAATCAAACAAGCCAGAGGGGTTATTTAACACTGTAATTTTGGACAGGGAGGTTTACTTCGATTTAGAAGATTACTCCATTTCAAAAGTGGAAGATTATTTCGATTTGAAAGAGGAAGATATTATGCCGGCCCTATATAAAGTGAGCATACCCACAACATCATGCTCTGGTGGATTTCCGAAACTCCCTTAAAAGCATGCACTATGGTTCTAGCAAGCCACATCAGATACCTTTCGAAGGCTTCCTTGCAAATTCTTCCCAAGTTGCAAAAGTCGATAATGAATGAAATTATTCAAGCAGTTAGTAAATAAAAAGTCCTCTACATATTGATCACATCTTGTATTAATATATGAGTAGAATATGCTTCGTTGAGGAAGTCATATAATACCAAAAAGAGGTCTATTTGGCTGTATAGACGAGATCAACTCCACACTGCATAGTTTATTTTTCGATTAACTATACTCATTGGAGTTATCGTTCTTGTTTGTTGGTATTTGATTTCAAACATTCCTAATGAGTGAGTAGATGCACGAAGAATGGTGAAAATAAACAAGGACCAGATCAAATATGTTTGAGAGATTTTTGAACTAGTAAAAGGCTTTTCACTGTAGCTTTTCTCGGATAAAAAAATTATCGCTTGAGACAAAAAGCTAAAAGTACCATTGTCAGCACAGGGCTTCCCTGTCTAGATCTGATGAAAACTAGGAGTTCGGAATGCATGCATCCATCAGTCCCATAGGGGGCTCCTGAACTGACAATAGTGTTTTTACATCTTTTTGTCGCAAGTGAAATTTTTTTTCTCCATGACACGAAAGTGAAAGCTTTTTACAGGTTCAAATATTCCCCAAAACTTGTTTTGAACTGGTCTTAAGTTTATTCTTAACGAATATTTTTCCTACCAATAGCATGAAAAATCGCAGTTAATAGAAGTCTTTCAAATTACTATTTTATATACGTGACACTCGATTGTATCTGAGCATCCACACGCCTCACCCCTACATACGTATATGTATGTATGTCTGCAAATATACATATACATGATGCATCGCTGTTCCAGAGTTTGAATACGAATTTAGAATCTGGTAGAGGCACCACAGATGTGATCTTTAGTGACAGAGAGTTGCAAGAGAAGTGCACAGAGCAGAGACTTCCCCTATACAAAGTTTTCGTTGATATAACGAAAGTCTTTGACATGGTGGCTAGAAATGCACTGATAAGAAAATCTTGGAAAAGTTGAGACTCCCTCATCACCTAAGTTTGTTGACTTGTTTGTTCATCTACACACTTGTATGAAGTCCTACTTATTTCAAGTGGTGCTCTGTCGAACATGATCCACCTGGACAATGGTATTAAACAAAAGGATATATCTGCACCATTAATGATCTCGCCACTTTGTTCACTCTAGTCCAGGAGGCAACATGCTTAATCTAAATCGTTTCAAAGATAACTCAAAGATCTCTATAAGTCATATTCACAATTTATTGTATGTTGACAACTGTGCACTTGAAGCTCATTCTGAGTAAGTTATTCAGAAAATAATAAATCTCTTCTTCAGTATCTCTTCTGTTTTGGGACTTACAATAACCTGAACAAAAGTAAGGTAATGTTTGCTCCTGCTCCAGGGAAGACCTTTGTGAAATTGTAGGGATGGATAACTAAATTCCAAAATCAACTTCAGGGTTCAAAAGCTTTCAGTAGCTTTTGGGACTTTGGAAAAACAAATTTGGCCAGACAGGAACTTGAAACTATTCACCAAGCTTTGCATCTGTGATGCTTACATCATTACATCTCTGCTTTACTCATCTGGGGCATGGACCCTGTAATGATGACGTTTCAAAATATTTGAGAGACTTCATCAAAAGTATCGAAGATATATATAAGACATTAGTTGAAAATCTTCCACACTTGAGACGGAAATGCGGATAAAGGCGGACTGTTTTAGTACGAAAATCTTGCTCCATCAAGTACCATATACGATAAGTCGGACATGCAATCCATCTTGTTGATTTAGGCTTTCAAAGAGATTACTTTATGAAGGATTAGTTCTTGGAAAGTGCCTCTAGCACAAACAGAGAGAGAGGGGGAGGGGGAGAGTGAGGAGGGAGTGAGAGAGAGAGAGAGAGCCTGTGACATCAGAATAAAACAATCTCAAGTCCTGAAACATCAGTGCCGTTCATTGGGAATATGTTGCACTGAATAGAAGGAAAATAGACGACTATAACTAAGAAAAGTAGTCACCAATTTGAGAAAATTCAAATTTCCCATCCAACAAGGAAATGTAATGCTTGAAAACAAGAACATTATTAAAGCTCTATGTAGTAGAGGGGCAAGAGATATCCTCGCTTGCACAGTCTATCGCTGCATTATAATTTCAAAAGCCGGGTTTGTCATCCATAACAGGCTACATATCAGAGACCAGCATGGGATGCTTATATCCATACAGTTCCAATAATCTCAGCAGAGCACTAGTGTCCTTTATGTCCAAAAAACGTGCTCAACTACTGCAGGATTGAAAATCAATTTTGAACGAATGCACAAGGGTGGGGCTGTTGTTGCAGTGATTCTTAACGTATTTATGTGCTACATTTGACACGGAAAACTTTAAACAAAATCAAGGTTAGGTGTTACAGGCATATATATATATATATATATATGCGCGTTCGCACACATACACACACTGTTAACATGCATCCCTGTATATTCATACATATGAATAATAATATAGATTTAATCAAAAGATTAAAAGTGGTACTTAAAATGTTTGTGGCACCAGAAATTGGTAGGGTAAAAACCAAAAACAAAGTCAAGAGATTTGGTGAATCAAATTTGAAGAAAAGCAACAAAAATGTATTAGGTTATAGCAGTACGTACGTTTCGTACAAACTTCATTTATTTATGTAGTGAGAACACCACATAAGATGTGTAATGAAAATGTACTCCTCAGCTGCATAATGGAAGCTCTAGACTGTTGATTAACAGCCCAGTCAAGATTGTATTCTCTTCATCTCCTACTCTTGTATTTGCACACATTTACAAAATGACTTTCTGAAATGAACTACCATTATGCAGCTGAGGAGTACATTTTCATTGCACATCTTATGTGGTGTTCTCACTACATAAATAAATGAAGTTTGTACGAAACGTACGTACTGCTATAACCTAATACATTTTTGTTGCTTTTCTTCAAATATTCATACATATACAGGTATTTGTGTGCAAGTGTGCGTGTTTGTGTGCATGTGTGCGTGCGTGCATACATGTGTGTGTGCATGTATGAAAATGCAAATACTGCAGGTTGTTACATACAAGCTCTATTCCAGAAATTTTAAAACTTTTTCAGGAGAGACATTTATTAATTTCAAAGAAGTTCAAAATTCTACTCTCCTTGAAAGTAGGATCCTCTGACTTAAATGCATTTGTTGTAGCACTCCAGCCACTTTCTAAAAGCCCCATGCAAGTCCTTCAAAGTGAAGGTGCCCAGGACGCTTGTCACAGCCTCCTTCATTTCAATATCTTCAAAACGATTGCATCTCAGGTTCTACTTCAGCTTGGGAACAAATTAAAAGGAAATGGAACAAGGTCTGGACTACAAGGATGGTGACGGACAGTTTTAATGCCCATCTGTGTCAAGTAGTTGGTTACCAGGATGGAATTGCGAACTGGTGCAGGTGTTACTAATCTGAGTTGAAGAGCTCTGGCCTTTTGCAACGGAATCTACTTCTTAATTGTCCCAAGTCCTCCACAAAGTACTCTTTGTTGACTGTCTGGCTAGAGGGAACCCAATAGATGTACATGACGCCCTTACCGTCGTAAAATGAGCTTCCCGGCAGGCTTCTTTGCCAGGCTCATTATAGCGGCCAGCTGGTAGAAAGGTTAGCACGCCGGGCGAAATGCTTAGCGATATTTCGTCTGTCTTAACGTTCTGAGTTCAAATTCCGCCGAGGTCGACTTTGTCTTTCATCCTTTCGGGGTCGATAAATTAAGTACCAGTTGCATACTGGGGTCGATCTAATCGACTGGCCCCTACCCCCAAAATTTAGGGCCTTGCGCCTAAAGTAGAAAAGAATCGTTTGCGCGCCGGACGAAATGCTTAGCGGTATTTCGCCTGTCGTTATGTTCTGAGTTCAAATTCCGCCGAGGTCGACTTTGCCCTTCATCCCCTCAGGATCGATAAATTAAGTACCAGTGAAACACAGGTCGATGTAATCGACCAGTCTCCTCCCACCAAATTTCAGGTCATGTGACTATAGTAGAAAGGATTATAGCTGCGTAAAACAGATGCTCGGCACATTCAAATTAATCTGCTAGCACTCTGGAGTATTTCATCAGTTTCTGTAGCGTTTTTGTCCTGCATAGCAAGCTTCCAAATTGTTTTCATGTCCTGACTGCATTCTGCAAACTCACAAGCTGTAACACACAGTGGTTAGTAAAGTGTGTTTAAAGTGCTGTTACGGCCGCATCCTGCAATCTCGAATAACAAAAGTTGGCAGGCCAGCTTATTAGATATATAGTAATAATATACTAAAATTACGATTATCTTGGAGTCATAGCCATCTGTCCTAAAAAGAAGTCTCAAAACTTCTGGAATGCACACATAATTTAGTGATTTGAAAAATTTCAATGAACTGCGATCTTCTATGCAATATTTGTGCATGTATGTATAAGTATGAATGCATGCATGAATGCACGCATGTATGTATGTATGTATGTATGTATGTATGTATGTACGTATGTATGTATGTATGTATGTATGTATGTATAGGTGGCTTTTAAGCTAGTTTATAGTTTTTAAGCAACTGACACTGAATGGGAAGATCTGCAAACAGATCTCTGATTCGTTTTGGAAAATTTGTTGCAATTACTTCCTCTAGAGTCATATCTCAATGATGATTATATTCGTGGCAAAAAAATCATGTAAAAAAAATCACCGAAAAAATCGCAGTAATGGAAACATAGGAATCCAAAATTTCAGGATTGCAGGTCCGGATTCGGTCCGGAATGTTTTTAATTTACTCACGGAGTTAGCCTAATTGCAAAATGGTATGATATGTTGAGCTACGGCCTCTAGGAGTAAAGTTTTTAAAAATGTGACACTGACATTCACATTTATTATATTATATAGCTGGCAGAATCGTTAGCACGCCGGGCGAAATGCTTAGCAGTATTTCGTCTGTTTTTAGGTTTTAAGTTTGAATTCCGCCGCGGTCGACTTTGCCTTTCATCCTTTAGGGGTCGATCAAATTAG
>NC_068981.1:157271319-157272722 GCF_001194135.2 Octopus bimaculoides
GCACTCCAGTGGTGAACTACGAGGAAATAAAAGATTATATAAAATGGTGAGTAGTTTTATTTTGGATAAATTATTGAGATAATTTTCAAAAGAACTATCGAAGACTGTGAAAGGAACTATTAAGAACTGTTGAAATAATTGAAATAACGCGGCCGCCCCGGGGTGGGGCTGGGGTGGCCGTCCCATCATCATTGTTTAATTTCATTGTTCCATTCTATCATGTGTTAATTGTCCCCGCATGTGTGTATTGTCCCATCTGTGTTTAGCCCCTTGTCGGTAATAAAGAAATTGGTATTTCGTCTGTTTTTAGGTTTTAAGTTTGAATTCCGCCGCGGTCGACTTTGCCTTTCATCCTTTAGGGGTCGATCAAATTAGTACCAGTTACGTACTAGGGTCAATATAATTGACTTAATCACTTCTCCCAAAATATGAGGCCTTATGCTTCCAGTGGAAAGGATTTATTAAAGTTGAAAAAGTGTGAGACACTGACAGTCACATTTATTGTATTAGATATGTTTAATTTTGAAGAAACTTTATTTCAATTAAAGTATATTTTATAGATACAGGGGTTGGACAAAATAATAGAAACACCTTAAAATTTCAAACAAATTCATTTTAATATGGGGTAGGACCGCCTTTGGCAGTAATTACGGCTTGAATTCTACGAGATATGGACTCGTACAAAGTTTGAATTGTTTCCAAAGGAAATTTTGTTCATTCTTCTGCTAAAACAGTCTCCAGTTCTGAGAACGAATCAAATTGAGCTGGCGTGTATGAAGTGAAAGCCTAAAAGAAGGAACATGGGAGATGGACACAAGAGGTGTTGGCGGTCGGCAGCATGTGTGCATGTATGTATGCATATATGTATGTGTACACGTATGCATGTATGTATAAATGCATCATGTTGGCCATGTATGGTGTACCTATTATATGCGCAGGCCTTGGTTGGGTGTCTTTCCTTAGGAAAACTAGTAGTTATCCGCATGAACAAGTCTCCCCTTAACCCGTCTCAGCGTCACTTTACTTAAAGGCTGATATAACTGGGCACATGTATCTTCGCCGTATGAATGCAAATCTACCGGCACAGACACCCCAAAGCATCTCATCCACCAACACACCACCCAAGATTGGTAACTTGTTTTTACCAACTCCGAAAGAATTAAAATTAAAGTTGATTGCGGCTAAATTCGAACTCCGAGCGTAAAGAGTTCGAAGAGATGCCGCGAGACATTCTGCACCCCTACCTCTCTCTGTCTGTCTGTTTTTTTGCCAGTCTGCCTGCCTGCTTGTCTGTCAGCCTGTTTGCCTGCCTGCCTGTCTGCCTGTCTTTTTGCCTGTCTGCCTACCTGCTTTTCTGTCAGTCTGTCTGCCTGCCTGCCTGCCTGCCTGTCTGTCTGTCTGTC
>NC_068981.1:157272734-157273674 GCF_001194135.2 Octopus bimaculoides
TCTGCCTGCTTGTCTGTCTGTCTTTTTGTCTGTCTGCCTGTCTGCCTGCCCGTTTATCTCTCAGCCTGTCTACCTGCCTGCCTGTCTGTCTGCCTGCCTGTCTGCCTGCCTGTTTGCCTGTCTGTCTGTCTTTATGCCTGTCTGCCTGACTGCCTGCCTGCTTGTCTGTAAGCCTGTCTGCCTGCCTGATTGCCTGTCTGGCTGTCTTTTTGCCTGTCTGCCTGCTTGTCTGTCTGTCTGTATGTATGTATGTATATGTCTGTATGTACGCTTCTGTGCGCGCGCGCGCGTACCTGCCTGAGTGTATACATGTACACACAAGGTGAAGTACCTTTTTACTCAACAATAAGTTTAAGGTGCACCAACATCAGAGTCAACAGCACCATTGAGAAAAGTGTTAACAGACAAAAGAATATAAAATAACTATTGTGTTGTTGCTGTTGTTATTGTGTAACCCCATCCCTCCCTCCACGCTGAAACCACTAAAGAAAAGCCGTCACTGTCCATTTTATGTTCAAACATAATTATTTAACGCGTCCGTCCTTATTTAAGAAGCTAGAGTTTAATTATGATGGCTATTTGGTTGTTATTTCTAGTGTGTCGAGTGACCACTTAAAGGATTTGCCCTCTTGATATATTTGTAATAGGATTTTAAACAATATAAGCATTGAAAGTGTGACAACACTCCTCAATTTAAGAGCATTGTAATAACACTCCTCAAACTCACTTGTTGAGGTAATGGTAGTAGTAGTAGTAGTGGTGGCAGCAACAGCAGCAACAGAAGCAGCAGCAGCAGCAGTTCTAGTTATTGTTGTTGTCAGTTTGCCTCAAGACATGATTTTATTTTATTTTCATGAATATTGAACCTCAGACTAGCTCATCAAATGGAATGGCATTGTGTTACTTGAGGAAAATTTGGCTGCTATTTCAGCATTATTGG
>NC_068981.1:157273964-157281464 GCF_001194135.2 Octopus bimaculoides
TCGATGTAATCGACTATCTCCCTCCCCTGAAATTGCTGGCCTTGTGCCAAAATTTGAAACCAATAATTTTTTACACCACGACAAATGTAATTTTAATTAATTAAACATTTCTGCGTATTTCTTTTCCATTATAGGCACAAGACCTGAAGTTTGGGGGAGGTGGATTGTCGATTACATCGACCCCAGTACTCAACTGATACTTAATTTATCAACTTCGAAAGGATGAAAGGTAAAGTCGACCTCGGCGGAATTTGAACTCAGAACGTAGCGACGAGCGAAATACCGCTAAGCATTTCGTCTAGCGTGCTAACAACTCTGCCAGCTCTCCGCCTTACTATTACTGATAATAATCCTTTCTACTTCTATGGGGGCCACACTTTTAAGCCTTGGCTTATACGACTGGGAAGGGGTGGATAATTTAAGTGTTGTACCGCTTGGTACGCACTCCATCGATATGAGGTATAGGCCAGCGTGTAGCGCAAGTGTACCAACTGTTTCTTCACCTCTTACTCTGTTTTTAGTATCAGGTTTACTGTTCCATACACTGGTCTCTTCTGATATAGCAGTCCTCTAGCCATCAACGGAAAAGGCCTTTAGAAATCTGCCTCTGGTGCATGATGAACTCCTTTTTGCTATTCAACGGTATGTCACCGTCTCCTAAATCAGGGATGCACAACCTTTATCGTGTAAAGGGTAAATCGTGAATTCAATCACTTAAGGCGGGCCGCAAAGGATATCATATAATTTAGATAATCAAGAAACATACAAAAGCAATAGTATAGAAAAGGTTAACGAAGACATGAAAGAAACTAATATAAGGAGATATAATAGTAAAAGTTAAATACTGTAGGCAACGCTAATTCAAACGGATTTGCAAGCCCACAAAATATTCGTTGGGAATCAAAGACAGTTACCTCTCCTGATCAAACATTCTAGAAAATTCCAGAAAATTCTAGGCGAACGTGATTAACCCTACCTGTGCTAAAGTACTACGCATAACTTCAAAGTAACACGCAGGAGATCGCTAGTAGAACATCGCCTATTTAAGCGGCATTCCCGCTTAAACCAGCCTCTCTTCTCTAACCGCTTCTTCTAGACACAACAAGGTCCACAACGACCTAGAGAGATGAATTCGATATCTGATTTCCTACCAATAGCTCAATATGGTATTCTACGTCTAGTGCCCGTGGAAAGTAAATCTTGTAGCTTGATTTATTTCTATTTTCTCAAAGTCATCATGGAACATGGTAAGTTGTTCAAAACCTTTCTTCTTCCCAGAAATCTTTATTGAACATTGTATACTCACTGTACGCATTCATTTATCACATGTTGAAATAGAATCTTGAACATGAATCTATTCACACAGGATGAGTATTATTGTCTTTTATTGCACAGAGGTATTTAATGGTTATTGGGTTAATGATTCAGTCCAATTATTTAAGTGCTGACGTTTTTATCAGCGACTTCCCACGCTAAAATACTATTATGTGCGTTTTCAGTGTGTGATTGTGGTTCAAGCAGTTCGCTAAGTTAATTTTCAGTAATTTATTAAAACGAGAACGTCACAAATCTGCAGAATATGGTGGAGTTCAGACTAGAAAAGAGCAGTAGCATCAGCAGCAGTTACGATAACACTTGCTTCTGATTAACGCATGAGACCAGCAGTTTTAGTGTGGAGGGGCTAAGCAGATACCATTGGTATTTCTACTTGATAAGTACTTTATTTTATTCACCACCCCAACCCCTACCCAGAAGGATGTTAGGCAAAGCTTATGTAGGTGGAATTTGAATTTAGAACGTAAAGATTCGGAACAAATAATGTAGAGCGTTTTGTCTGACGTGCTAACGATTTTGTCTATTCACCGCCCCTAGTAATCAGGTTGATCATCATCATCATGATCAGGATGATAATAATGGTTTCAAATTTTGGCACAAGACCAGCAATTTCGGGGGGAGGGGATAAGTCAGTTAAATTGACCCCAGTGATTAACTGGTACTTATCTTATTGACCCCCAATGGGATGAAAGGCAAAGTCAACCTCGGTGGAATTTGAACTCAGAATATAACGATGGACGAAATGCTGCTAAGCATTTTGTCCAGCTTGATAACGACTCTACCAGCTCGCCAACTTCCTTAATAATAATAACAATAATAATAATAATAATAATAATAATAATATTAAGAAGAAGAATAGGCACACAGAGCTGCGCTCGGTAGTGAAGTGAAAGCACGTTATAAAAATAAAACTACTGAATAATAATAATAATAATAATAATAATAATGATAATAATAATAATAATAATGCTTTCCAATTGATGTATCAATACCAGCAGATGACAACGTTTCTCTAAAAGAAATGGAAAAACTTTCAAAATACAAAGACCTGGAAATAGAGATAACTCGAATGTGGAATCTAAAAACAGAAACAATTCCTATCATCGTAGGTGCCTTAGGTATAATAAAAAAATATTCAGACAAATACATAACAAAAATAGCAGGACTTACAAATATATATACCATACAGAAAATTGCACTACTGGGTACTGCACACATTCTACGCAAAACACTTTCAATACAGTAAACATAAAAGCACCACAGCAAACCACAGCACATACCCAAGGCGCACAGAGCTGCGCTCGGTAGTGAAGTGAAAGCACGTTATAAAAATAAAACTACTGAACAACAACAACAACAACAACAACAATAATAATAATAATGGTGGTGGTGGTGGTGGTAGTAGTAGTAGTAGTAGTAGTAGTAATTTTAACACAAGCATAAGGTCTAACATTTGTGTGGATATTATAGAACTTGATTGGTATTTCTTTTAACGACTTCGGTAAAATGAAAGAGTGGTGACCCTAATTGAATTTGAACTCAAAACGTAAAGGTACGTTACTAATTCGTAATCCTTCTTTTATATCTTGTTTCTTCTTCACAGTAAAACAAGCAACACATTTGACCCACGTCGGTTTAAATTGAATGAGGAAAGAATCAAACACCATTTACGCCAAGATGCGTCAAAGAAAGAGACAAAAAGTAGTAAATGTAATATTCCTGACCCAAAGAACAGCAGCAATTCTTTATCAAACAGCAAAAGTAACAACAAAGAATATAGGCGACAGTACTGCGCTAAGTCTTTATCAAACAGCATCAATTCTTCCACAGTTAGTTTAGAATCGACTCCAATCATCTCGAAGCAAATGGTTGAAAGAGGAACCATGGCTTGTATGCCACACTTATACACTATTTCTATGGAGAAATCTCAAGCGAGACGAAAGGACCATATCATATTAAAGGACAAGAATGGGCATTGCGTTGGTTATGCTATACCTGTAAGTATAATTATATACCACAGTATATACAGCTCCCTGTAAGACCACAATATAATTATGTAGTTGTTTCGGTCAATCAGTATATATTACCAGTACTTATAGGGAAAAGGAAAAAAAGTTCATGCTGTTCTAGGCAGAATTCTTATTTTTTTATTGCCCACAAGGGGCTAAACATAGAGGGGACAAACAAGGTCAGACAAATGGATTTAGTCGAATACATCGACCCAGTGCGTAACTGGTACTTAATTTATCGACCCCGAAAGGATGAAAGGCAAAGTTGACCATGGCGGAAATTGAACTCAGAACGTAACGGAAGACGAAATACCGCTAAGCATTTCGCCCAGGGTGCTAACGTTTCTGCCAGCTTGCCGTTCAAGGCAGATTTCTATCGATATTTCACTCCCAAGATGCTGCTCAATCTGATGCTATATAGTAGAAGACATGTATCCAATGTACCACACTGCACAGTAGGATTGAACCCAGATTCATATGACTGCAAAATGGATTTAACCATACTCATGTTTCTAGCTGTATTTTAACCTTATTCGTCCAGTATCGTTGTAATGGTGACAGAAATTGGTTGCCGAATTGTGGTCAACACTAACTTTTATCGTCCGGGTATTGATAACATAATCATAGAAATAGTGCTAATTCGATCGCGATTTATACCTTAAAAACAGGCCATTTAATAAAAATAATAATAAGTATTTTTTTAATTTTTTTTTTTACTTGCTAGCCCTAGAGGAATGGACAGTGCAAGCGCTTTAGACGTTGAGATTTATGCTATTAATGTTCTTCTGGAACTTTTCTAATTTAATAATTGCTGGAAAGATATAAACATGAAAGAAGGGAAGAAAGACTGGATAGAGTGGTTAGTGTGGGACCTGGGGCGAAGTTAGACACAACAAGGGTGATGAGAGGAAGGGAGAAAAGTAGGTTGAGAATATCAGAGTGGAGGTGGTATGGACCGAGCCAGCGAAAATATAATGATATTTATGGAGTTCTGCAAATAGTATATTTTATTTCTTTCACTTGTCAAACTTATCATATAAATCGCAGATTAAGATTACTAGAATCTGTCTGTCTATATGTCTGTCTCTGTCTCTCTGTTTCTTTCTCTTTCTCCCTTTCATATTAATAATAAACTGAATGATTACGACATCCGTAAGAAATGCTTTTATTATATACCTGTCTTTACCTTTTTCCTTCTTTAAAGTTGATAATTTAATTTAATCTAATGCAATACTAAATAGGCCCTAGATTCATGACCACATCGTACTGATGAAATCCAAACAGATTTGAAATAACAGTTAAATAAGAATGTTAAGGATTCTATGATTAAAAAATAAAAGGCAGAAAATTTGATCCAATAAATGCACGAATATATTTTATTTATTTTACTTCACCAACGAAAAAATAATATATATATATATATATAATAAATGGAGAAAAACGCATATAATCAATAAGTTCCTTTAATTCCTACATATGTTTCAAAAATTATATGCACTCTACTCCAAAGAAGTTGTTTATTGTGTCCAAAAATTAATACTACCTAATCTTATTGAAGTTTTCTCCTTTGCATATTGTTTTATATTTTAAACACCGTCTACAGGAAGTTTATTTTACTAATTGCTTGGATAATATCACTTTGTCAAAGATTTTCAACTCTCTACATTAAATATGTGAAACCCTAATTTATATCTGTTATGTTGAAAGGTCGACACTATATTCTTTGATATAATTATACTGTTAATACTGGTGATAAAATTCAGTACAAAAATTCAAAATCAATTATTGCCTTTCTCGTTAGCTAGACACAAGGAAATGGGTTGCTGAGTCACGTGATGAGCAAGAAAGGAGCAGCAGTATGTCTTCGATGATACCATATGGCCAAAATAACACTGATAAACACGAACAACAAGTATTAATATTCTCTTTTTATTTCTTTATTTCTCCTTGTATGTATGAACATATGCATATATGTGTGCATATTGTTGTTGGCATTCCGTCGCTTACGACGTCGAGGGTTCCAGTTGATCCGATCAACGGAATAGCCTGCTCGTGAAATTAACGTGCAAGTGGCTGAGCACTCCACAGACACGTGTACCCTTAACGTAGTTCTCGGGGATATTCAGCGTGACACAGAGTGACAAGGCTGACCCTTTGAATTACAGGCACAACAGAAACAGGAAGTAAGAGTGAGAGAAAGTTGTGGTGGACGAGTACAGCCTCGTGGAGCTTTAGGTGTGGTGTTTTCGCTCAATAAACACTTACAGCGCCCACTCTGGGAATCGAAACCGCGATCCTATGACCGCGAGTCCGCTGCCCTAACCACTGGGCCATTACGCCTCCGTGTGCATATATGCATCCATGTATCAATGTTTTATATATCATACTAGTAAACGTACCCTCCCCCCAGTCCATTGGATGGTTTGTATAGGTGAAGAGCGCTAACTTGGATGGTGTTAAGTTGTGGAGATGTTTGGTGAATGTATGGGGTTGTTACTTTTAGTTAGGGCATTAAAGATTCCTGAGACGTTAAAACTATTGACTGTTTCTTCTAAATAAGGAAAATTGATTGATAGTGAATCTTAACGCAGTGAACCTTTTCAAAATTGTCATGAGGCCAATATATGCAACTTCCAGTGGAACTGGACATCATAATTAGCCTTAAACTTTTTGCATTCAAACACTTTCACATTAGGATAAGCACAATGTACTCTTCCTTAATACATGCATCATGTTGACACCTATATGTCAGACTGAACACTGTTTTATTTCCAAAGTGAATATTGCAAGTAATATTTAAGCAATAAACAGTTCTTTGGTTTTTGCATTTGACGACTGTTGCTTTACGTATTTTCTTTCGATTTTCACTGGCGTAGTGGTAGAACTATGGGATAAGTAACATTAGTTTCGAATAAAAATATAAATGGAAGTTTTAGTCATCCGATGGACAGGCAGACAGAAACTGCTACTCAATAAAGGCGCAAGAATGTATTGGGAAGTCTCTCTTCTTT
Organism: Octopus bimaculoides; assembly: GCF_001194135.2. Taxonomy (NCBI): domain Eukaryota; kingdom Metazoa; phylum Mollusca; class Cephalopoda; order Octopoda; family Octopodidae; genus Octopus; species Octopus bimaculoides. The sequence goes on from NC_068981.1 coordinate 157,280,320, forward strand.
CAAAAACCAACACAAAAAGAGTTGCAACTCGGGGGTGAGAAAATACAATGTGCAATAAAATAACATAAGGCATGTTCTTTGCAAATCAATTTTATCACAAAAATTGAACGATACCGTTAATTTTTTAAAGTTGGATGAGAAATGTTACGCAAGGTTTTAGATGTAACCCACCCAAATTTTTCATGTTTTATAAGCAATCAATTAGTCTTTTCTATTTTCAATTGAATTTTGTTGAGAATATTTCAGAAAATTGAGTAATCACCAGTTATTTATTTTCACTTAAAGTAACTACCTTTTCCTAGTAGTTTTTCATGTCAGCTGGTTTATTGCACAAAAAAAAACAGCCGTAAGAACACATTTGACCACGAATGCACGTGGTTGATTACAGTTGATTAAAGTTAGAGTGATATTGATTTTTTTTAACCGCTTACAAACGTGTGAAAGTGCAGAAATGAATACAGCTGTTCGTTGTCAAATATTTAAGTCAAGATGGGACTGTATTTACAAATAGCAAGCTTTATTTACATATATCTGTCATTTAAATCGGAAAACATAGAAATGAATTGTTTAGAACGTCGGTTAATGAACAGGATGGCGGAGGAAACAGGACAAAAAGATTACAAAAATAGCAATTCTCACTTTAAAACCGACAATTTTGAAAATCTTTTTAGATTACGGAATGCCCCGCACTCTCATGTATCCCTGTTTAAAATTTCAGGGCGATCGGATGAACAATGCTCGAGTTATAAGCGCACAAAAAACAGATAGACAGAACCGGAGTTATATATTATATTATATTATATACTAGCATAAATACCCGGCTTTGCCCGGGTTAAAGAGAATAATGAAATCTAAAAACGCCGTCTAGACTACGCAACCCTCAACTGTTAGTAGCTACGATACCATATTTCTACATTAATAACTCTCCAATCCATGCCAGCATGGAACATAGACATTAAGTGGAATGCCAGTGTCTCATCTAGGAGGGCCTTGAAATCAATGTTACCAACTGGGGACTATGTGTGTCGTAGTGATAATAAAAAGACCCAAAGGAGGTCTGCAACGAAATAATTTTACTCAACACTTTGCTAGTGAATCAGTGGAGGCAAAGATGCGTCTCATTTACTTGACAATTTATGCACCAC
>NC_068981.1:157281980-157286720 GCF_001194135.2 Octopus bimaculoides
TATACGTGTACATATACATGTATATGTATACATATACATCTCTTTCTCTCTCTTTCTCTCTTTCTCTCTCTCTCTGAAAGTATCTGTCATTACAGTATTGAAATGTGATTGTTTCAGTTAGTAGAATAGTTTCATTTTTAAAGTGAAAGTATTTGACATGAGTGTTTTTGTTTCACTTTTGACACGTAATACTTAAATAGTGGAGGAGATATTATGTTGCCGTAGGCTCGAACTCTGCAAGAAGTTAACATTTTTTTGACTAAAACACAACTGGAACCCTAAATAAGGCATCTGTAAAATTTGAATGAAATTGGTTGCGTAGTTCTCGAGTTTTAGGGATTCACACACACAGACAGACAGACAGACAGACACACATTCTCATTTTTATATATAGAGATTATGCGTGAGTGAGTGTGTGCGAACGATTGCATGTTAACTTTTTTATCAGGAAAATGTTGACAGTGACGTCGAAGTTTAGGTTTGTTCGCCGTCATCAGACTCTGGTTTACTTTGGTTCTTTCAGGATTTTAGCAGGTTTTTTTCATATGGTAGGTGGTGTAATGAGAATGAGAATTACATAAGTTGTAGGTAGACAGAGGAAGTGGTTGCGTAAAGAAGAGGAATAGAGAAGGAAAGGAAGAAAATATGTGTTTGTAGAGTATGGATTAAAAGAAATATACAGTGGAGACAGTTATTCTGGTTTGATGCTGCATCCATTTTAGTACGCCAAGGACCGAATTGTGCATATGCTGTCATGTTGCACCCTCAAATCCTCGAGTCCATCAAGCTGCTTTCGTCCCCTCGTAACTTAGAACATGCGCCTTAGTTACAATACAACCTTCATCCTTAGCGTTGAAGAAGTAGTTGAGGACCACTCTCACCATGAGAATGTGTTGAGATATCTTTCCTAAGCGTCTCTTTTAAGTTTCCCTCTATTTCATTTCTTTTTATCGCTATGGCTTTACTAAACCTGATTGATTCTACTCTAATCATCCGTTTCGGGGCAAATCATCACTTGTTGTTGACGACAGACCCCGCCAACGCCCACTTAACCAATTTGCTAATCTGGTCTCTGTAAGTACATCTGCCGGGAGTGATGCGTTCAGTTTCCATTGACAGGGTCCCTGCCTGCAAAATCTAGCTAGGTTGGCCGTGTAGAAATTGTAGTTTATTCTAGCCAACGATTTAAAAAAGTGGACAACCTATACTATCCTGATCTACTAGTCCATCTAGATATGACCCACATGAGCTGATGAGATGCATCCATATCCGCATTGGCACACTCGGAAACATCTGAGCAGGTTTGCAAGGCTTTTGCACTTCCCACTCATGTCAGCTAGCCTCACACATCTCAAACGGATATCCAAGATAGTTTTCTAGTCACTTAAAATTGTGATGTTCCCAGGAAAAGTTCCAGACATCTGAAGAAATCCAGCTGTCCTGATTCTGTCGGAGCATAAACAGTCACTAGTCGGAATGCACCCTCTTCACACTCAGGACCAACTTTCTAGGTCCAAGAAGATGATCTGTAGCATGAGATCCAAACCTTTCCAAAATAATACTACAGTTGTCTCTGCTATTCCCGGTCAACGTGGAGATAAATATACCCCGTATCCACCGAACATGGGAATAAGGGCTTGTGCATCGGAAAATCTGGTCTCGCTGATAAGCAATACATCCTTGAAGCTGTTCAGCAGGTGGCCCGGTTTCCAAGGACTCCAGACCACATGCATTCACACTGTCATTCTAAGTGTAGTGATGTTGGATGAGAGAGAAAGAGAATGAAAATAAACATTTACTCTATTTCTGTGGAGGAACAGGTGTTTTGTCCTTCATGTTAGATGTGCGTATTTACACAAAGAGTTCTTTATATGGTCTATTGTTTGTTATTAAATTCTCCCTGACAATTTGTTTAGGGCATTTACTTTTTAAAGTGTTGTATATGTGTTGCAAAATTGGATAATTTTTACGTGTAATGGGATGTATTTATCGCGTGTGATACTAGTATTTTCATGTATGTGTTCCACTATTGTTTCATTGTTTGTATTTATGGCAGTGTAGTTAATGTCTTATTTTTATTCATGTTGAGAGATGTTTCCTGACTGTTGGTGTGTTTGTGCTTCTGATGGCACTCGTGGTGGTGATGGGTATAATAGTGTTGATAGTGTTGTTAGGAGTAATGTTGATGCATCGTCCCCTAGTTATTTGCATCTTGCCTTTCTTATTGCTTGCCGTTTGGTGTCCTCCTCATCACCTTCACTACATGACATATCTGAGTGCTGTGAGTCAGGGAGGGTTATGGTGTTGTTTTGTTGATATGGGTGTTGTTGTTTTGGGGGTTTCTGTTGTTTTTACTTCTGCTGCCAGTAATGTTGTTTTAGTTGTTTCCATTCTTGCTGTAGCTGTATTAAATGATGCAGTCGCTGTTGTTGACGACTGCCTCTGTTGGCGTTGTTGTTGCTGCAGCTGCTGTTGTCGTGGGTGTGGTGGCGGTGACGGCAGAAGAGGTGGTTTCCATTCTTTCCTTTGCTGTGGGCAGAAAGCCTTAACGTAGTTTGTGTCATCACACAAATGATACCCTAACTTTCTGTCTTCGACAGCTGAGTGTAATTTTGTACCGTCTGCTAGATTAATCAGAAGCAGGATGGCTTCCATACTCTGGTGACCCGTTTGGATTAGTAGTTCTATCCCCTGCCCCGACCAATTATTGTTTCTACAGCCTCTGGATTGGTTTTCTCCTTTACATCGAAGTGGGCCACTGACACCAACTAATAAATTATTTCTGAGTACACGTTGACTATTTTTATTAAAACCTACAGGCAGGGTAAATCAGTATTTGACTTCGTCACTCGTTAGGCTGGTGGCGGAGTGTTTTCTGGATATCCTCTGTAATGAGTCTGCTGTTCCGAACTTCTTTCCTCTGGCTATTCATGTTCTTGTGCTCCAGATTGGTCTGAAGCACTTTTCAGTATATTGGCATGTAGCTTGTTCTTTTTTTTTAAAGCGTTTTGTTGCCATAGTTTCCTATGACTGCTCGAAAATAGATTTGTTGTTGGATGGATCTTGGTATACAGAGTGCCACATTTTGGCCACATTTCTTTAATATACTTTACATACTTTTTAGTTCATTTAAGTCAATAAGTATTTCTTTGCTCATTCGATCCATTGTATCGACGAAACTGCTAATGCTAGATTTGCATTTTTTTTTTTGTATAGGATAAATAAAATGTTACGACATCAATGTCTTTCTTTCTTGAGTGTTTTTGCTATACATATAAAGAAAAATGGGTACACCTCGGAATCAAAACTAGAAAGTATAACTAGCTCACTTCCAGGAAGCATGATTGTTACCATGTTTTTTTTTTCTTACCTGCTTTAAGATTTAAGTCCTTGTATCTGACATATGAAATCTGTATGCTCGCTATTTATTACATGTTGTTTAAATATTCACCCAACAGATTTTGAAAACCAGGCACACTACCAACTTAACATCATCATATACAGACCATGGCCCTCATAGGCTGAAACCAACGGTGCTTTATATTCACAGTAATATTCATCAAAAAAATATCAGAAATTCTAGCATGAACCCTAATACAAGACACCGTAAAGGTGTAACTAAAGAGTATACTTTTAACCAAGGATGGGGTATTTTACCTCAGGCCAAGAAGCTGACTGGATGGATTCCTCACACACATCCTATTCGTAATAACAATACAAGCACTCAGTAGACATACTTATTTATAAATATAATGCCTGATTGCTTGTGTTCAAATTGATTTACCTACCTACCTATCTACCAATCTAACTACCTACTTACATACATACACAAGTTCATACCTAATACTCTGTTGCTTACGACTACGAGAGTTCCAGCTGATCCAATCAACAAAACAGGCTGCTCGTGAAATTAATGTGCAAGTGGCTGAGCACTCCACAGATCAGTGTGACACAGAATCTTACAAGGCTGGCCCTTCGAATTACAGGTATAACTCGCTTTTGCTAGCTGAGTGGACTGGAGCAATGTGAAATAAAGTGTCTTGCTCAAGGACACAAAGCGCTGCCAGTAACCGAACTCATGACTTTATGATATCCTAACCCTTAGCCACACACCTGCATACATACATACATACATACATACATACGCATGCATGCATGCACACACACACACACAGTGCATAAATTACTAGTACATAAGAAACTGGCTTTTTACCATCCAGGTATCAAATTCGAGTCATGCTTGATTGTTTTATTTTTATTTACTTATTTCTAGCATCGATAGATCCACTGGAGACAGGTGTTCAAATCAAACAACTTATAGGAAAGGAACCTATCATTGTCTCAAGGTTCAAGTCAACACCTTGAAATGGCAGATGTTTTTGCTTTTGTCACATATCTTTCATTGATAGTCTTCAAAACATGTAGCTCATGCTCTGCACATCTCCTAATTATGTTCCAAACCCTAATTATGTTCTCAATTTTTGTATTTGAAAGTTTTTGTATTTCTTCTGAAATAAAATTCACAAAATTTTAATGACTTTTTTTTTTTTTTGAACGGTGAATCTTGAATCAGATAATGCTATAAATAAGAATGTAAATATTGGTTTTAAAAATATTTGGATAGAAAAAAGTTGAAGGCTGCCCATGGGACTTGAACTGACATTTTTTTTTTTTGGGTTTTATTATTTGAAGGAATGAGAAATACCAGTTGTAATCATCATCATCATCACCATCGTTTAA
>NC_068981.1:157286753-157315792 GCF_001194135.2 Octopus bimaculoides
ATCGTTTAACATCCGCTTTCCATGCTAGCATGGGTTGGACGATTTGACTGAGGACTGGTGAAATCAGATGGCTACACCAGGCTCCAATCTGATCTGGCAGACTTTCTACAGCTGGATGCCCTTCCTAACGCCAACCACTCAGAGAGTGTAGTGGGTGCTTTTACGTGTCACCGGCACGAAGGCCAGTCAGGAGGTACTGGCAACGGCCACGCTCAAAATGGTGTATTTTACGTGCCACCTGCACAGGAGCCAGTCCAGCGGCACTGGCACCATCTCGCTCGAATGTCTTTACACGTACCACTGGCACAAGTGCAAGGAAGGTGATGCTGGGCACAGGTGCCATCACGATTTCGCTTCGCTTGCCCCAACAGGTCCCGAGTTTCGTGTCCTGCATAGGAGCCAGTCCAGCGGCACGGGCAACGATCTCACTCGAATGTCTTTACATGTGCCAGGAGGGCGACGCTGGGCACAGGTGCCATCATGATTTCACTTCGCTTGCCCCAACAGGTCTTCACAATGAAGACAACGTTGGCATGGGTGCCAGTCGTCCAGTTTAGTTCGATTTTTATTCCGATTCCGATTTCACTTGCCTCAACAAGTGGAGTTTTGTGTCCAATGAAGGAAGGTGGGTAATTTCGTCCATCCACCACATCTCAATATACAAACTCTACTAACACCTCACATTCTTTCCTTCCTTTATGTTAAGTTGTTCTTATGTATATTGACCATTTTATGCACTTGGTTTGGCCTGCACTATAAGCAGGCACAAGTGTGACTGTGTGGTAAGAAATTTGCTTCTCAGTCCCACTACATGGCACCTTGGGCAAGTATCTTCTACTATAGCTGACCAGAACCTTGTGTGCAGATTTGGTAAATGGAATCTGAAAGAATCCAGTTGAGTGTGTGTGTGTGTGTGTGTGTGTGTCCCACCACTGCTTGACAACCATTGTTGGTGAGTTTATGTCACCGTAACATAGCAGTCCAGCACAAGAGACTGATAGAATAAGTGCCAGGCTTAAAAAATAAGTACTGGAGTTGACTTTATCGACTAAAATTCTTGAAACTGGTTACTGAAACAAGTAAAAGACGTTTATAGAAATAAATGTTCTTATTTGACCCAAGATAACTAGTTTACGTCTTGTTCCAACCAATAAAGCCAAAAGAACACATACTGAGTACTCACTTTCTCATTCGTTGACAAAGAAAATAACAGATCATACTGATCCATGGACATAGCACATGCAGCCTGGTATATATTTTATTGGTCCCTTTCAAACTACTATGCTTTTGATTTAAAGCAATGGTTATCAACCAGGGTATACATGACCCTTGGGGGTCTATATAAGATTTTGCTGTTAAAATTTATCTGCAATAAATTGGTTATACTTCTACATTCATTATCATCATCATTGTCATTTAACGTCCACCTTCCATGCTAGCATGGGTTGGACGATTTGACTGAGGACTTGTGAACCAGATGGCTACACTAGGCTCCAATCTGATCCGACATGGTTTTTACAGCTGGATGCCCTTCCTAACGCCAACCACTCCGAGAGTGTAGTGGGTGCTTTTATGTGCCACCGGCACGAAGGCCAGTCAAGCGGTACTGGCAACGGCCATGCTCAAAATGGTGTATTTTACGTGCCACCTGCACAAGAGCCAGTCCAGCGACACTGGCAACGATCTCGCTCGAATGTCTTTATGAAAAACACCATTTGTATGAACAGTGAGTTTTTATTTACAATCAATGTGTACGTCAAGACAAGGGAATACATACTTACTCACCCATGTAATGGGCTTCTACTAGTTTATGTTGATCAAATTTCACTCACAAGGCAATGGTCAGCTTGCAGATATAGAAGACACCACCCAACAGCCAACCTAGTGAGGGTGAATCCCTAACCATATGATTCTGAAGAAAACTGCTCAACCATATGGCCATGTGTGTGTGTGTAATGGTATGGAGTGCATGTAGTTTCTTAGTGTATGCAGATGGGCAAGTATGGGAATGTAGTGATATAGGATAGTGGGTGAGTAGGAAAATGGTATGTAAACGAAATTATGTTGAATGTGAGCGGAAGGCATGGAGGGGATATATACATATACACACACACGCATATACATACATACATGCACACACACATATATGCATCCATACACTTAATAGTACACTGCTCATTTTTTAGGATAATTTATATGCAAAATTTTAGTCTGTAGAGTAAAGAAAGTAATAACATCATAGACTTGTCTTCATTAAAAATACTGATCTGATTAGTCACCCTCTAAGGTTACCCATTTTATGTCCACAGAAAGAGTAGTAGATTACAGGATCTATAATATAGGTTATTATAGTATATATATTAACCTAGGAATTTCTAAACCGGTTTGTCTAATTTGTATATCAGTACATGTGCTGTCAATGTGAATTCATTAATTAGATGAGGGATTAACAAAATCAGAAACTAGTCTCATTGGTCTCCCTTTTTTTCTACCCATGGAGGCAAAATGGTGGATGTACAGTTTCAATGGAGAAATAAAGTAAGCAATAATCAATGGTGAAACTCACATGATAATGGAAAATGGAACTTTAACTGTAATACTGATCAGGGTTACCTCGATCTATGTGAACTGTAGTAAACATCTATAGAACTGGTTATCATAGAGGTTATTAAATCTCCAACAGATAGTGTAGGACCTTAATACTCTCCAGATGTTTATCCTGCATCACTCATTTTGAAGTCAAACAAGGAGAATGTCCTGCGGTGTTTTTAGTTTCAGACACTTATTTGAAAAATTAGTTACAATGCTAAAAACTTTAATCCAGGCAAGCTAAATCAGATGATGATGATAATGATGATGATACCTACACAACAGAAATTTTACAACTACAAACATATTCTCTTATAATAACATTATACTTACATAAGAGATAGTTCACAATCCCAAATGTATACTACTAAACTAACACTATACTTACAAAACTGTAAGCATATTGAGTCATACTAAAACTATACTTAACAGTATACATTACAACTACAAACACATAATCTTAACTAATACTGTACTTACTCAAAAACCAGCATACCAACACAATCACATCCTCTTGTACTAACACTGTACTTACACAATTTAGTTGATATTATGCAATCACAAACATAACTATGCCAAAAGTCTCCAAACATACATGTAACATGCTTTCAATTGAACAACATTGTACCTACATCACTACTAACACATCAAGAATCAGAAAATTTCTGAACATAAATGAACAAAGCAGCAGAGTTTGATAGTAATGTGAAGAGGAGTGAGTGATGAAAAGAGGTGACTGGCAATCTGCTAAAGAAATGAAGATACATGACGTAAGAAATAAAATGCGAGAAAATAAACAAAAACAAACTGTTATTTACAAGAACTTCTTTATTAACTCAATAAATTGCTTTCCATATCCCCCCTACCAATTCAAATATTATTTATTTATAGTTTCTTCATAAAAACGAAGATAATTCTCGTGCCAAGTTAAAGTCTCCTGACCTTGAACTGCAAAGCTTGACCCTGTCTCCCAATGGAAAAAAAAAAAAAAATTAAATAAATAAAACTCTTCAAAAAAAAGGGAAGGGAGATGACTTGAAGGGTAAAACAAGTAGATAACTCACTGATATGCTAAGTAGAGTATTTGGTTGTTATGTGGTTGTCATGATCACAACAATCTTACTCATGTAAGCAGGAATGATCAGAGGTCAGAAAACTAAATAAAAAAAAAAAAAATTAAAAAAATATTACAGGAAACAATAAATTCTACGCTTTGTTAAAAAGTAAACGAACTCAGTATGAACAGTCGGTTTTCCTCTTTTTTGATCCAGCGCAGAAGTTTATTAATGGCTTGTATTGCAATTGTTTTCGTTACAAGTGGTCCAAAAACTGCATATAACTCAAATCCTTGAGTGATCTGGAAAAAAAAGGAACAAAATAAAGAATGAACTCCACAACATCATAAGAAATATAAATTAAAAAACAAAAAATAGTCTGTTACTATAGTTTGAAGGGTAATAGCAGTTAACTTGTATAGATCTGCTGTCATTGTAACTGGTCAAACACTTGATAGCAAGATATAGGTTGAGTATTGTTAATGTGTGTCATTTTTGAAATCTCAACTGTGACTGCATTGTATTCCCTAACAGGCAACGTTTGATTGCACAGAGTCAAAATACATTTGAATAGACTGTTGTTTTTCGACCGCAGGTTATTTTTGATTGAGTAGTACTATGGTAAATAAGATGCAATCAACCGGTCTCTTCTTTCAGATAGGCACAGGCATAACTGTATGGTAAGAAGCTTGCTTCCCAACCTCATGGTTCTAGGTTCAATCCCACTGAGTGCCATCTTGGGCAAGTGTCTTCAGCTATAGCTTCAGGCTGACCAAAGCCTTGTGAGTGGATTTAGTAGACAGAAACTGAAAGAAGCTTGTTGTATGTGTGTGTATGTGTGTGTGTGTGTGTATCTTTGTGTCTGTGTTTGTCCCCACCACCACCACCACCACTTGAGAACTGGTGTTGGTGTGTTTATATCTCAGTAACTTAGTAGTACAGCAAAAGAGACCAATAGAATAAGTACCAGGCTTAAAAAAATAAATATATGGGGTCGATTCACTTGACTAAAATTCTTCAAAGTGGTACCCCCGGATGGCCACAGTCTAATGACTAAAACAAGCAAAAGGTAAAGATAGACCATGCCACTGTTTAGCTGAGAACCACATTACACATTCTAACATGCAATGATGCATTATATGGGGCAACAGTGTGACGTATTCTCTTCACTATCTAGTTAATATCTGTATGGCAATTGTTGTTTTTGTTTAGTTACAGGTTATTCCTGAACAAAAAAAATCTATGATTCCAATTGTGACCCTCCTGTACTTTTCTATACCAGGAATATATCCTTTATTTGTGATAATATAGTATGATTTGAGCAAAATTTGGCTGCTATTTCAAGCAGATCAGTCAAACATGCAAAGACTCCAGTTTTTGGTTGTGGTTGTTCTTTAGGATGAATCATCCTATTTACAGTTGCTCAACAAACTATAACTAGCAGCCCGCTTTCCTTCAAATGTCTTAAAAATGGATTATGAGGGGCCTACTATATAAATGTGGACACATAGTGTAGAATGTAGAGCTACGGAGTAGACTGTGTTAGATGCAGAGTGGTAGAATAGCAGCCATAGTATGTTGTATTCAGATATCTGACAAATTTAAGAATTTCTTCAGCAGCTCATGTGAAAAAGGACAAGGTTGATTTCTTTCTCTCTTCATAAGCAAAACTCTGACAATTCATGATTTTTCACAGGAAAGATACAGTGGTTTCCATTGCTTTCTGATTGTTTATTCACTGTTTATTCTGCTAGTCTCCTGCTATTCTGTGCTAACTCTTGAAGCAAAGAACTTATGTAAACCTTTAGGCAGGTGGATTGGATCACATAATATCAGGAGTTGTCACACAAAAGTAAGCTCACATAATACACGTCTAACAACTAGCCCTTCCCTTAGTCTTGTATGCTTTAGCCACAGAACTGTTTGTTTGCTATTTTATCCATAACTGAGGATCTTGTTATGTACTACCATATTAGGCCAGAGAAGACTCGGGAATAGTGGTAACTAAGGAGAAACTCCAAATTCTTGGAGTCTTACTGCCAGATGCAGTCTAATGTCTCTTCAGGTAAACAAGATTAGTTACTTTAAAAACCTAGCATAGCATGATTTGGGAAAGGAAATCTATTTTATGACCATCTCATGATGTTGTTTTTGTTTATAAGATCAGATACAAGATACAATGGGTTAAGAATTGCATCAAAAATCATTGCAGTCTGTTGCTAATACAGGTATAATGTACTGTCTAGTCCAAAGTTAGTCCTGATCCAGTAGACCTATAATCAAATGAGTTCTGGTCATGATGTCTTTTTCAGATATAGTGAATTCAGAACATTAACCAATGTGTTCTTCCTTTCTTTTTCTTTAAACAAAAGTAGAGTGTGAGCAACGGGAAATTTAGCTGCTATTCCTAGTAAGAAGTGTGACAATTTTGTGGCATCTTCCTTTGCTGAAATTGTATCTGTGCTGCTGTTTAGCCCCAGGTAAAGCCTGATAGAGTAGACCTATGATCAAAGGCTCCAGTTAAGAACATAATGTCATTTGTAAAGTAAAGATTGATTACATTATCCATTGTCTACTCACTTTACGATGACAGTAAGATCTAAAGGAATTTCGCTGTTTTTCTAGTAGGAGGATCACTTGTTGGCTCAAATACATAAATACCATTGTTGTTTGGCTCCAGATAAGCCCTAAATGAGTAGACCTATCATTAAAAGTATTTCAGTGATGACCACCTAATCTTAGGGGTATGAAAGATTACACTATTTAAGGTGTTGTTTCCTTATTCAAGAGAGCGATAGAGGTGAGATTTAAGAGCAATTTAGTTACTATAATTTTAGTAGGTTGACTAACCACTTACAGGCTCCTCGTTGGCTTGGTGAGCAGGAGGTAGTCGTTTGATAAAGAGTGTTTCATCAACAATATTACTGTCATAGGTCTGCTAGAGTAGAACAGGCCAGGTTACCAAACAGCAACATCAACATGTTTATAGGGTTGATATTTTGTCCAACTTATTTCATTTAATAAACGAAAGTTTATCAATGTTTATCACCACTAGTTTCCTCTAATTTTTTAAAAAATTGATTGCATTTCAGAAATGGATAATTTTCCTACCATCACCTAGTTTAACACACTGTGTCAAAAATATAATAGTGCTACCAGCAGTAAATGAAATTGCTTGTCTAGACTCTATAAGGCTTATACATTCCATTGTATGTTGGAATATTTTGAAGTAACTCACAAATCACCTTCAGAATAGTTTGTTACATTTTTATTTAGGAGCAAAAGTAAAAATATTAATGATAGACAGCTTAAAAATGCTGCATCAAAATAAACAGTAGAGAAATAGAAATAAAATGAGTAAATTTTTGGAGAAACTGAGAATTTAAGAGAGAAAGATTGGAGTGGGCAGAGTATAAGATTTGATGAAGAGGCATGGTTTTATCATTCGTTTCCAAAATTCTGTGAAAATATGTCTGTCCACGGAGAAATATTATCTTGTTTGAAAATAGGTGAGGGTTGGCAACAGGAAGAGCATCTGTGTGTAGAATAGCTGCCTTAGTAAACTCAGTTGAACCCATGCAAGCATGGAAAAGGACGTTAAAATGACAATGTTTTTCAATCTGTTTACAATGATGTCATTCCAAAATCATATATCTTAATCTGTATTAACGCTAGTTAGGCTTTCAGGAATTTATTTGTACATTAAGACTGTAGCTGAACGTAAGAGTAAAAAAAAAACTGAATATGAAAGAATAATTAATAAATTAAAGTAATATACATGAAAAAAAGCAAAAAAGCATTCTTTTCGAGCTTATTGTGAGAGTAAACGATGCAAGGGAAATAACTCACCCAACCAATAAGAGTTTCGTGTGCGCCCACGTGATACAGAAGTTTCAATGGTCTACTGCTACTGTGAATTCTGTGATGGAGATACTGGTAGAGACCAAACAGACGGTCCTGTTCTTCCTGACTGAGATATGGAGCTTCCAGCTCAGGGCTGGTATATTGTGCTGAGTTGCGAGACTTGTATAGGAAATGACGTAAGCCTGAGATAGCACACTGTTTGATGCTGTAACTGTTTCTTGATAGTGAATCACTGATGGCTTGCAGACAGTTGGACTTTTGTAGTTTCTGTAGATAAATTAGATGTAAACAACTGAATCAACAGCTAATACAGCAACAATAGTAAAAATATATTATTTTAAAACTTTATTCTTCCAATGCTATTTTACAATATTTTTACAAATAGATGTCTTTATAACAGCTCCGCACTATGTGGCAAAATGTAATTTAAGCCTGCTTAAATATGCAACAGAAAAGTTTGAATTTACAGATATATGGCCAGTACATCACTTTAAATTTACTATTTATATATTTTTTTTTTGTAGATAAATCAGACGTAAGCAACTGAATCAACAGCAATAACAGTAAAAGTATATTATTTTTAAACTTTATTTTTCCAATGCTATTCTTGAATATGTTTACAAATAGAGGGTCTTTGTTAAAACTACCCACCATGTGGTAAAATGGAATTTAAGCTTACTTAATTTGAAATAGAAATGTTTGAATTCACAGATATATGATCAGTGCAACATTTTGAATTTACTACTCATATTTTATTCACATGGCTTCAAAGGTAATTATGACATCTCAAACAGCTGAGCAACATAAATCATAACTTACCTGCTTAATCTTGCTTTTACAATCTGATAAAGTGAAGAAAGAATCTCTGTCTACAGTCAGTAAAAATAGACAGGTTTGGCAGCTTTCATCCAGGTAGGAGACGTGTGCTTGCAGAAAACCACTACAGTAGGAAACAAGATACATGCTTGTTAAAGTAGACAATTAGAAAAGAAGTTGAATTTTACAGGGCTGTAAGCAATAACCAAAACCAGGATTTGAGTGAAGAAAGTATTATTGGATAGCCCTTAATAGATGAAGTTAATTAATTACATATTAGTGTGAAACCCGACGGTCTAGTGCAATGTTTCTCAAGATGGTGCATGGCAATATTTTACTTGGCATGTGACTTTAGAATGTGGCTTAAGTAAGTAACAAGTGAATACAACTTGCAATAAAGTTTTAATTCTTTTGATATACTTCATTCATGGTGAAGTTGCACATTTAAAAAAAAAAATAAAAGTGAGGCATGGAATACAAAGGTTGAGAAATACTGGTCTAGTGCTTCTGATATGTAATATTTCACTCAAGAAAGGCAGTGAACTGGTAGAAATTCTAGCATGCCAGGCAAAATGCTAAGCAGAATCTTGTCCATCTTTATGTTTTGAGTTCAAATTCCACCAAGGTTGACTTTGCCTTCCATCCTTTCGGGGTTGATAAAATATACCAGTTGATCCCTGATGGGGGTGGGTATGTAATCGACTTACTCCACCACCCAGAATTGCTGGCCTTGTGCCAAAATTTGGAACTAATATTTCACTGAAGAGCCAATGAGGGAACCTCTACAACACAGTTCCTCGAAACTACTTTTACTTGTGGCCTACTTTAGGACAAGTTAAAGTAGGTTGGGATGCTTGATGTATAAAATAAAACATTAAATGATGTTTAGATATCTAAGCTTCATCATCATCATCATCGTTTAACGTCCGCTTTCCATGCTAGCATGGGTTGGACGATTTGATTGAGGACTGGTGAACCAGGTGGTCACACCAGGCTCCAATCTGATTTGGCAGAGTTTCTACAGCTGGATGCCCTTCCTAACACCAACCATTTAAACAACAGAAAATTATTAAGTACTTATTTCTTCAGTCAATAAATGAAACAGAGTTATCAAAGACCTCATAGTTTGAATTTCAATTGCATTTTCCACATATTCAAATACATTTTTGCAGCACACATAGGTATGCCTAGCAGTACACTAGTATGCTCTGTTGCACTATTTTAGAACCAGGGCTCTGTGCAGTTGATCAATTTGCAAGAAACAGTAGCTACATTCCCCTTAAACCATACACTACCACCTTAAAAGAAAGGACACATTAAATAATGTAGTCCTGGATTTACAAAAGCAAAAAAAGAAAAAGTGCAGGCATGACTGGATGGTTAAGAAGCTTGCTTCCCAACCATTTGGCTTCAGGTTCATTCTCACTGCACAACACAGCACCTCAGGTAAGAATCTTCTACTAAGAATTGTGAGTAGATTTGGTAGACAGAAACTAAAAGAAGCTCATTTATCTCTCTATATATAAAAATGAGAATGTTTGTCTGTGTGTGTCTGGCTGTAGGAATCCCTAAAACTCGAGAACTACCTAACCGATTTTGTTAAAATTTTATATATGCCTTACTTACGGTCCATGCAGGGTCATGGGCCAAAAAAATTTTCAACTTCTTGCCTAATGCGAGCCCAGAGCAATATCTTATCTCTTACACTATTTCAGTATTACGTGTCAAAAGTGAAACAATAACATCTCTCTATTGCAATGTGAGATACTTTCACTATTAAAGTGAAACTATTACCTCACATATATATATACATGCATACATACATACATACATATTCGTCATAAGCACTCTACCCCTTCTACTAATAACTGTTGGGAACCCTTTCAGACCTGCCTTACATTCGAACCAGAATCTCAAAAACATTGTCCCCTTACATCTCGTTCTCAATTCATTCCCACGACAGGGAAATAAAACTTACTTCTCACAACAGGACAATGGAAGATGGTAATAAACATTAACCACATGCTACCTTGTCAAATGAAATATATTGTCATCCACAATATATGCACAAGACATTTTGACACTTGGTGATGGCAAGGTGCCTCTCGATGCTGCAGGAGAAATGGAAGTGTGGCCATTTTTCTCTGTTGTTAATTCTGTGGATGAGCTCAAACACAAAGTCTTTCATAACTTCACAGAAAACTACCAAAATCACAATTGGCTGTGTGAAAGAGCAATATTAGCTCCAAAAAACGTTGCTGTTAAAAAAATAAATCAACAGCTAATGCATTCTCTTCCCAGCACTCTTCACACTTACAAGTCTGTTGATACAGTTCCAGATAAAAATGAAGTGGTGAACTATCCTCCTGAATTTCTCAATTCGTTGGAGCCTCCTGGACTACCTCCCGACATTTCAGCACTTGAAGTTGGAACTCCGGTAATGCTACTCCACAATCTGGAACAACCAAGACTTTGCAATGGAACACAACTGGTGAAAAAGAAAATGATGTCACAAGTTATCGAGGCTATCATTCTTTCTGGATGTGGAAAAAATGATGACATCTTCATTCCAAAAATTCCTCTTACTCCATCAGGAGCAGAAATTTCATTTATGTTCAGAAGACTGCAATCCCCGCTTCACGTCAGTTTTGCCATGTCCATTAACAAATCTCAGGGTCAAACCCTCTCTGTGGCTGGTCTTCTCTTGAAAGAGCTCTGCTTCTCGCATGGACCACTGTATGTTGGCTGCTCAAGAGTGGGAAGCAAGAAAAACCTCTTTACATATGCTCCACAAGGAAAAACAAGGAACGTTGTTTACAACAAGGTGTTATAATCACAGCAGCTAGGATATATGTACATGATCACCTTTTTTTTTACCAAACTTCATGTACTTTCATGTATTTATATTGATATACATATATGTGTGTGTTTGTGTGTGTATCAATATATATATGTGGAGGCGCAATGGCCCAGTGGTTAGGGCAGCGGACTCGTGGTTTCGATTCCCAGACTGGGCGTTGTGAATGTTTATTGAGCGAAAACACCTAAAGCTCCACGAGGTTCCGGCAGGGGATGGTGGCGAACCCTGCTGTACTCTTTCACCACAACTTCCTCTCACTCTTACTTCCTGTTTCTGTTGTGCCTGTAATTCAAAGGGTCAGCCTTGTCACACTGTGTCACGCTGAATATCCCCGAGAACTACGTTAAGGGTACATGTGTCTGTGGAGTGCTCAGCCACTTGCACGTTAATTTCACGAGCAGGCTGTTCCGTTGATCGGATCAACTGGAACCCTTGACGCCGTAAGCGATGGAGTGCCAACAACAACAACAACAACATATATATATATATATATATCTACATTGCTTGCCAACTAATGTTGGTATGTTTACGTCCCCATAAATTAGTAGCTTCATAAAAGTGACCAATAGAATGAGTACTTGGGATTAATTTGTTTGACTAAAGGCAATGCTCTAGTAACGCCACAGTAAAAGACAAGAATAAACAAATATTTCACTCCTGAGCAACGCCGTGTGTGTTTATCCACTCTTATCTTGACATCACATGATGGCTCAGGAGAAACATTACCTTGCAAGGATGGTAGCCGAGCTGGAGCACCGCCTCAAAGGGTTTTAGTCAAACAAATTGCTCCTTGTGTTTATTTCTTAATACCTAGTATTTATTCTATAGGTTCCTTTTGCTGAACCACTAGGTGAAGGGGACTTGACAAACAAACACACACACACATATAATCAAAGGGCGTCTTCCAGTTTCTCTGTCTGCCAAATCTATGCAGAAGGCTTTGGTTGGCCTGGGGATGAAGTGAAGAACAGAGAGCAAAGAAAATGACAAAGTTAGAAATACCTTGAATCAAATTTGGGTAGACATATTGGTGTCCATGATTCCGCTGCCTTGAAAGACTCTGATGCATTGACAAGGTTAATAATAAGATGGAGATCCACTGGATGTAGGAAGTATTTTTTCATTCGGACTAATGTTACTAACTGACTGCTGGCAATGATAAGGGCAAAAACTAGATCCTGCAAACAGAAGTTGAAGTGGTTAGTTTTTAGAACAGTAAGTATTCAGTGAATTTTATGTTATTATTTCAGGGAAGGTAACTTTGCTGTCAAAACGGTGAAGACGTTTAAAGAATAAAACTGGTGTTCATTTAAAAGCTGTTGAAGGAAATAAACATTGGGAACAGAAGAAAAAAAAAAAAAACATATGCAATTAGGTTATTAAATTAAGGGCTGTTTTCAAGAATTACCAGTGTTTAACACTAATTATAAACATTTTGTCAGTAATGCAAGTTATATAACATATACGAGGGGGTGCTGAAAAGTTCTTGGCTATTGGTAAAAGAAAATACAGGAGGATTAGTTAATTATGATTTTATTCAACATATTCCTCTCTCAGATTCACACACTTATTGCAGTGGTCCGTCTATCTTTCTAAGCCCTGTAAAAGAACTCAGAAGATTGGGCCTCTAATCAGGCTTTTCATGATATCCCTAAAGCCAGGAGCTTTTCAGCACCCTCTTGTATATAAAACAAAACAATAAATGACCATATCGTAATGTATAAAGACATATGAACTTCATTATGAATACATTTTATTTGCAATGTGCACCTAATGTACCTGTAATCTACACATATTGTGCATGAACACATTATACATGTAATATTTATGTCATTATTGGCGTTAGGAAGGGTACTTGGTGTCAACGGCAGTTCCAGAAATTCCAAGCTGGAAGCTACAGCCTAGAAGATGACCTTTGTCCTGGAAGATCTGTAGAGCTCAACAAGGACGTCCTACAAACCCTGGTGGAACAAAACCCCATTGTAACAGAGAAGCTTGGATTTGGTCATTTAACCATTCATCAACACCTGCATGCCATTGGGAAAGTCAGCAAATTGGATCAATGCTTTCCTCACAAACTTTCTGAGTCTAATTGCACACAGAGAGTGAATGTGTACTCTTCTTTGCTGCAATGTCTCATGAATGAACCTTTTTTGGACTGAATAGTAACTGGTGATGAGGAAAGGGTTCTCTATAAAAATGTAAAGTGCCGAAGACAGTGGGTGGGGAAAGGAGAAACACCAGCACCCAAGGCAAAAGAATGTTTTCACCCATGTAAGGTGTTGTTATCTGTTTGGTGGGATATAAAAGGTTTAGTCCACTTTGAACTTTTAGGCCCAAACCAAACAGTAGCAAAAACTTTAGAAGGAAAATGACTTCTTTGGTTTCAAGATGAAAGGTGTTCTTCCATCAGGATAATGGTCAGTCACATACAGCAAGGATGACATTCCAAAGGCTAGAGCAGTTTGAATGGGAAATGATGCCCCCACCCACCATATTTGCCAGACATTGCTCCATCTTATTATCATTTATTCTGCAGTCTTCAAAATCATTAGGACAGAAAAAATATGAATTCTGTAGATGAGGTCAGAACAGTTGTGGAGGAGTATTTTTCATCATGGACAAGTGAACTTTGGAAAAGGGGCCTTGCAAGTCTACCAGATAGATGGAGGAGCATTGTAGAAAGTGAAGGAGAGTATATTTTAGATTATAAAAAGAACTTTGTTTATCTTAATTTTGAAAAATAAAAGAAGTGTAAAAAAACCGCATTATTTATGGGATGACCAATATATATATATATATATATATATATATATGAATACATCATGTAAATGAATATAAGGGTGACGGTGAATAAGTTCTTCTTGTTTCAATAGCATCTCATAATGGTAGGTAAAGTAACTGTGATGCAACCCAAGGGCAACCAAAATTGAGTTTATGAACAAATAAATCTAAGTGTCCTGTCCAACAGTTTGGTATCCTGCTGTGTTAAGTTGACCATGAACAAATGATTTCCTTTGAAGTAGAATGCTTACACGCATAAGAGATAAGGAATTCTTCCAGTCTATAAATTTACATTACAATCTTAGAACGATCATCGATCTTCTTTGTAAAAGTCAAGACATGTCTATGTTAAAGAATGGAGTGCTTGAGTGGTTTGTTTATTTCATATTTTGTTTTCTTTTACTTCCATTAATTTATTTTGGACAGTTTATTTATTTTATACTTTATATTTTTGATTTTTATTTCTATTATTTTTATTTTGGGTATTTTTTTAATATTTTGTATCTCATTGTATTTCTGTGTTGCCCTTTGTCAATGGAGGGTCGGTAGTTTCATAAGAATGTGAGGGGAGAGTAATAGCTGGTTAAGGATGTGATTAGAGGTGGGTGAGAATGACTAGATATGTGAGGTGTTAAGATGGAATATAGCAGAGAAGTGATATCAAAAGGCACAATGAAGAGCTGTTTGGCGAGAATAGTAAGAGAAGGGAAGGGAGGATAATGAGAATAAAGGACAGAAGATTCCAAAGTGAGGAAGTGACTAGTATTGCATTAAAAATGACAAGAGAGAAATTAACTAATAACATAATGCAAACATCAACAAACAAACAAAATTGTGAGATGAAATTAACAAAGTGAAATAAGCTTTAGTGTTTCAATTCTGATGTTGTGATGAAAGGAGGAAGAGGAGTAGCAGTAAACATTACCTTCACTTTACAATGCTGCACAATGGCCTGAGCTATAGTATCACGAATTGATCCTTCGAGGGGCAGACATCGGACAGCCCCGAGTAAGAAACCAGGCTCACTGTCCATCATATTGAGTAAATTGTCGATAAATTTCTCAGCACCACTAAGAAGACGCCGGAGGTCAAAGTTGTGTCGCTGTTTGAAGATCTTGGCCAATTGACTGAGAGTAAGGACACTGATGATCTGATTGTAGACGTAGGACAGTTGCAGGAGTAGCTGGTGGGTGGAATCAGGACCACGAGAGACACCAACTAGAAAGAGGTGTTCTCGAAGAAGGAAGACAAATCGATGATCTCCAGCTACGATACATCGGATGCTGTCCTTCTCAGAGTTTGTAACAAATGAAACCAAAGCTTGCATGACTCCCATCAAAGTAACTAGATTATCTTCATTGCCAAATCTGCAAAGAGAAATCAATATGATCATCACCATATGTAACTATTTTTATCTTAGTGAATAAAAATTTAATCTATTTAGGTTCATAATAATAATGTCTAATATATAAAACAGAGATGTGTGCATATTTACTTTTCATGCGAAAACTGCTTCACCAATTACTTCCATACTTGTGATGTATGAATAATTTGACCTCGAACATATAATAGGGTCTTCATTTGATTTTTTTTATTTAAAATTATTATTCACATCTTTCAAAGATTTTAATATTTTTGCTTCCAGTTTTCTAGCATCAGTGATGTAACATACCTCTCTATCTCTTTCTCTCTGTAACATATCTCTCTGTCTATGTCTCTTGTTTTCACTTGTCTAAGTTTTGAATCACTATTTACAAACAAATGATGATAAATTACTGAAAGAAGTTCACAATTACTGATGTAAGTAATTTCATAATTTACTGACAGAAGTATCTGCATAAATTTCACTTCAATCCATATGTCATGTGTTTTTCTGTCATTGACGGTTTCTTTCTGGTTCCTTTGCTAATGGCTCCTTGGTTCACTGAGTGACAAATTTCACTTCAACCCATACAATACTTTATTTTCCATTAAAATTTCTTATTTACTTTCTGCCCATCGTATTAAGAAACATAATTTCCGTTACCAAGTTATTTTCATTGTTTACTATCTTCTGCACTCATGTATTTCTGTATACATATATAACCATACGTAGAAGGAAAGTGTCAAATTTGTTGACATAACTACAGATTTCTGCCCCCCACCCCACAAATTTTGATGATTATAACATTCAGAAAAATGGATATTTTTTAATAAAATTTGCTACGAATATGTGTTATATCATGTCCATTTGGAATATATAAAATTTGGGAGAGGGGGTGGGGAATTTCTGAAAATTCACCGGAGTCTACTTCAATTCGTCTTAACTTTCAAGAAAATGGATATTATTTAATGAAATTCTCTACAAATATACCTTGGAATATTATTACATTAGCAACTTTTAGTATTGACATAAAAACGGCGAAGTCTCCCCTGTATAATTTCTATGTTTTCATTTCAAGTTTTAATTTGCAATTTGTAAACAACTACCATAAATTACTGAAAGAAATATTTACTAAGTTCACAGATTTAAATATTCCATAAAAGATAGTTTTCAATGTGCTTTTATTTATACGATTTTTTCATTCCATATCCACCTCATTCATTGTTTGCAATGTTCTCTCTCTCTCTCACACACACACACACTCCAGGTTTGATTTCTTTATTACACAAATATCAAGTTTAAATTTTGCAATTCAACATGGGGCGTCCAAAAAATATGAGCATTAATTCATTAATTTACGTAAATTTTTTTATTTCTTTTCTTTTCTGTGCTCTGTTCAGCTCTATGTATTTATAAGTCACACACACACACGTTTTTGTAGGTACGTTTGTATACATTTATGCATGGTGTGTGTCTGTGTGTGAGTGAGTGAAGAAGCGTGTTGTCATGTATTTGTACATACATAAATACATATGTATACATCTTTTTTGTATGTATATGTGTGTGTGTGAGTGAGAGAGAGAGAGAGAGAGTGATGTCTAAGTGGCACTCTCTCTCTCTCACACAAGATGTATGCCTATTTCTTTATGTATATACATATACATGACGACACACCCCTTCACTCACTGTCTGTCTGTCTCTCTCACACACGTCTATTTCATCTGATGTTCGATACTGTATATGAATCTGTTTGTGGGTGTGCAGTATTCCACAATCGTTTGAAAAAAGCAGAGGAATTCTTTTTCTTGATGCTCCTGGTGACACAGGTAAAACATTTGTAACATTGCTTCTGTCCAAAGGCAACAAAAATAAAAAAAATTGCAGTTGCTGTACCATTGTATGGCTTTGCTGTCACCATTCTCCCAGGAGGACGAACAGCTCATTCTGCTTTTAAATCACCACTAAACCTAGTCACAGGTGACAGTCTAATTTGTAACATAAGCTATGATTCAGGTTCAGCAGAAGTGTTGTGCTAATGCCACCTTATCATTTGGGATGGATGCACCATGTCACATAGAGGTGCAATGGAAGCTCTTGATAAGACCTTACAGGACATCAGAGGCAACAATAAATTTATGGGAGGAGTTACATTAATTTCATCAGGAGACTTCAGACAGACATTACCAGTCATTCTGAGATAAACAACATCTGATGAAATAAAAGCATGCATTAAGTCTTCACACCTATGGAATAAAGTACTGAAATTCTCCTTCAATACTAACGTGCGAGCTTCATTACATGGGGACCAATGTGCAAAGCAGTTTTCAACCTGGCTCCTATAATTAGGAAATGGGAAAATATCATTTGATGGGAATGATGATATCAGTTTAGCTCATATTGCTATCACGGTGAATTCCCCAGCTGAATTGAAGAAAAGCATATTGCCAGACTTAAGTAATAATCATAATTCACAGAAATGGTTGTGTGAAAGGGCAATTCTTACTCCAAAAAATGAGACAGTAGCCAGAATTAACCATGAATTAATGGATAAAATTTCAACAGTCATTAATGAGTACAAATCAGTTGATTCAGTCCTTCATGAAAATCAAGCTGTTCATTACCCAACAAAGTTCTTTAATTCTCTTGAGCCACCTGGAATTCCTCTACATAAACTTTTTCTGAAGAAATTTAGATCCTCCTAAATTATGCAATGGGCAAGGTTGTGAAGACATTATCACCTAATGTGACAGAAGCTCCCATCATCACTGGATGTGCCTCTGGGGAAGCGGTTTCCATTCCAAGAATTCTAATCAAACCAACAGATATGCCCTTTCAGTTCAAACGAACACAATTCCCAGTGTGACTTTGCTTTGCAATGTCTATCAATAAAACTCAAGGTCAGTCTTTGAAATCTACTGGCTTGCTTTTCTCATGGTCATCTTTATTGGTTGCTCCAGGGTAGGTAGTTTGCAAGACTTATTTGTCTATGCTCCAAACCAGAAAACAAAGAATGTTGTTTACCCAGAAGCTATACATAATTTCCTTCAACATATGTGGTAGAATTTATCTCCTTTCATAAAAGTGGTAAATTTTATATTTTCGTTTATTATTATTATTATTATTTTGTATTACGAATTCAGAATTGATTTCCCAATTAAAGAATAAATTGTATCCCAATTGAAAAATAAATTGAATTTAGAATAACAAATTTCTATACAACATGTTTTGCTTTTTTCTTCTAATATGTAAGGAAAAGTTTCATTCCCGGGCAATGTTGGGTGCCTCTGCTAGTTGATCTAAATGAGAGAACTTATATGTGATTCTCCTACCCCACTGCTAATAATAAGCTACCATTTTCTTCAGTCTCATTTCATTATATCGTATTTGTTTTCTTCACAGGCTTGGATGAGTTTGAATGGCTATGGCTGTTACTACAGCAACTGTATGATACATGAAATGCCAGGCATATAACACAGATATGATAGCATTAAGTAATTACATTATGTACTGCAATATGTCAACAATAATGTCATTGGTTATAGGTTTCCAGTAGATCAATCAGTGCTACTTTAGTGTATGGTCTACCACAGTATCCATAGTTCATGCTGTGAAATGACCTAATCTGGGTTGGGATTAAGGTTAGGGTTTAGAGTTAGGGTTAGGTTTTAGGGTTTATGGTTAAGGTTAGCATTAGAGTTAGGAGTTAGAATTAAGAGTTAGTATTTGGGTTAAACTGTATGCTTAAGTGGCGCCAACTAATCATTGCTTCACAGCATACCTGATGGTAAGTGAGCAAAGGGAGTATCTATACCCTCAGCACAGAACAGATATCTAAATAGGCTTTGTTTGCACAGTGCTGTTTTTTTTTTTTGGTATACTCACACACATTCCAAGGTCTTTGCATAATTTATGTTTAATGAATTCCATTAATATAGCAGTAGTCAACTTGAGACTACATTAAAAGACTTGTCTAAAGTATTTCACAGTGGTATTGAACCTGAAACCATATGGTTAAGAATTGAGCTTCTTAAAAACAGTCATGCCTGTTTAGAGATGTAGTAATTCAAGATAAATACTATTCATGTGCATTAAAGATATTGTTTCTGGTGTTGTTTAGGTCCAGGTCAATCTATCCATAACTACCCTGTCTTTTCCTACATGCAGTAAACCCAGGATTACATTATCTATATCTTATTCTAAGACAGTGGGGTGTGATTTGAGGGCTATTTAGCTGCTTTTTCTAGCAGATCAAGCAACCACAAAGAGTCTCTCTCATGTAGTGTATACATGTACAGAGATATGGAAAAATCTGTGTGAAGGGAAGAATGTACTTT
Organism: Octopus bimaculoides; assembly: GCF_001194135.2. Classification (NCBI taxonomy): domain Eukaryota; kingdom Metazoa; phylum Mollusca; class Cephalopoda; order Octopoda; family Octopodidae; genus Octopus; species Octopus bimaculoides. The sequence continues at coordinate 157,306,419 of NC_068981.1, forward strand.
CAACAGCAGGGGTGTATGTGTGAGTGCATATGTTGTGCATGTATCTGTCTAATGTACTATCATAACTAACTAAAGAAGTGTAATAATTACATAGACATTACTATGTTTTTAATTTTTCATCTATAAAGGAGGCACAGTGACCATAGCTTTTACAGCTTTAGTAGATTTGAAATAAAGATAACTGTGGGAGTATTGAAAGTGTAACAACAACGTCTGCTTAAATTTACATCAGCTAGGTTAGCAGGAAAAAAAAAAAGATGGATTTGATGAGGAGATGGAAAAAGAGTGTATGTATTTATAACCAAACTCACCTGGAATATACTGGCTTCCCAGCTTCACTAAGTATGAAAACATGTTTTTTGTGATGGCGCCAAGCTGGGTGATTGACATCTTCACCATCACTGATGGTATCTGCTGACATGCGCATCCAGTTTGGTCCAGCACTACCCCCTGCATTGCTATCTGAAGACAAATTCATTTCTTCAATATTACTGATCACTTCTGCAGGTACACTTGTTTCCTGGGATTCAGGTTCTTCCTGCAAAAAACCATGGTATTGCATGCAATTAACAATTAAGGCAAGATAGAGACAGTGACATACACAAAGTCACTCATGATATTCTGATAGGGCTGAAGATATACGATACTCATTTTCATTTACTTGTTTCAGTCATTTGACTGTGGCCATGCTGGAGCACTGCCTTTAGTCGAGCAAATCGACCCCAGGACTTATTCTTTGTAAGCCTAGTACTTATTCTATCGGTCACTTTTTGCCGAACCACTAAGCTATGGGGACATAAACACACCAGCATCGGTTGTCAAGCGATGGTGGGGGACAAACACAGATACACAAACATATATATATACATATATACGACAGGCTTCTTTCAGTTTCCATCTACCAAATCCACTCACAAGGCTTTGGTTGGCCCGAGGCTATAGTAGAAGACATTAGCCCAAAGTGCCACACAGTGGGACTGAACCCGGGACCATGTGGTTGGTAAGCAAGCTACTTACCACATAGCCACTCCTGCGCCTAATGAATATAACAGTCTTGAAAGAGCCACTTAATATAAAATAAATAATATACCCTCTACTTGATGTATTGAGGACTTACTTTAAATGAAGTTCCTTCCATTCTAATAGAATCACCAACTACACACACACACACACAAACACACACTTACATGGCCATATGGTTCAGGAGTTTTCTTTAGAACCACATGATTGGGGGTTCATCCTCACTGGGTTGGCTGCTGGGCAGTGTTGTCTACTATATCTGCAAGCTGACCATTGCTTTGTGAGGGAAACTGGTAGAAGCCCATTGTATGCATTTGTGAGTAAGTGGGTTCCCACTACACAGTTTCCATCTGTCAAGTTCACAAGGTATAACTTCAGGCAATAATAGAAGATACTTGCTCAAGAGATGAGTAGGTGGCTTTATGCCAGGTGCTGAAGGCTGAAGTATGATAGACGACCAAGCACAGGTGTTTTGCTATAGAGAAGATACACGGTCATCATGCATTATATGAGAGTAAGTGAGAGTAGCTGGAAGGAAGATAAAGATGGTGGTGATAGGATACCAGAGTGTATGTACACTCAAAGTACAAGAAGGTGAGTATAGAAACTGGATAAGCAAGGGAGGAAAGGGCGGGTAATTTCGTAAGAGAAAGGGAAGGGAGTGACATATGGTTAGAAATAGGACTAGAGGTGGATGTAATGAGAGATGATAATAAATATCAGAATGGAGGGGAGAGGTGAGAGAGATAGAAGTGGCTCAGGATGGAGGAAGCAACAGGTGACAGCACAGGATGGCAGGAGAACTGCAGTGTCATAATCCTGTTGATAGATCAGAGAGTAAGAAGATGGTGTGCAGGTTGTGAGACTGAGGTGTCCAAGGTGGGACTGAACCTGAAATTGCATGGTTGGGAGGTAAACTTCTCTTAATCACACAACAGGGAATATATTTATATATATATTTATATATATATAAATATTAACAAGAAATAATTATGCAGCAAAGAAAACCAATATTAGTCAATGATTAATAGAATTTTAATTATACTACCAAGTATGGGAAACAACTCAGGACATGATTCAGTCTTATTATGACCTCATCAACAAAGCATATACTTTGTTGTATTTGCAGAGATAGTGATGGCAGAATCACTATGTAAGTACCCAATAATGTAAGTATATTGGAAAGCATAGAAAAATAGAATTATTTAGCGAATAAAAGTTGTTAGCTGGATGCCACGACGATTAGAACATGAAGTAATGATCATTTCAAAAATTAATCATTCTGTTAGTTATCCAAAACAGTAGCAAGTTCAAAAAGGCAACAAGAGGAACTCGACAAATGGAAGTTTTTAAAGTTTCAGTGATTAAAATACATTGCACTTTGCATCACATCCACTTCGTAGCAAGGCAGAGTTAATTAGTTTCCTTGTATAATAAACTACTTTTAAACAACAAGGAAATGGCTATGTGGTCACTTTCCCTGCTAGAAATAGCAGCCAAATCTATCTTAAATTACACTCTAGCATGATCTCTAGAGATAGTAGACAGTTTTTGTTACCTAGTTGAAGTGACCAAGTTAATAGTAATGTAGTGAACGTATGGTAACCAGAATAGGAACAGGCTTGAAAAAGTTCAAGGAGCTACTGCTGCTGTTAATAGCAAAAGTTTTCTCTCTCAGAATGAAAGGCAAGCTGAATGGTGTCTGTGTATGAAGCCCTGTCAATTTTCCCGCTTCTATGCCCTTTTTTATTCATCTTCTTGGACACCAATATGAAGTAACCACAAATATCTCCCACAGCAAATGTATCTTTACTCCTCCCATCATACATTAACCTCTCAACACCTCACATACAGTAACCACTGTCTATTCCCCTCTCAGAGAAAGGGGTTTTTTAGTCTTACAAGTTACAAGGCAATCTCACTAGTATTGGTGTCATTAAAAAAAGTGCCCAGTACCTGTTAACTAGGTGATGTTTGGAAAGGTATTCAGCCATAGAAACCATCGCATACACACATACATACATACATAGATGATGATGATAATCCTTTCTACTATAGGCACAAGGTTTGAAACTTTGGGGGAGGGAGTTAGTCGATAACACCGACCTCAGTGCTCAACTAGTACTTATTTTATAGACCCTGAAAGGATGAAAGGGTTCTTTCGATTATAGGCCCAGGGCCTGAAATTTTGTGACGAGGGGGCTAATCAATTACATCGACTCCAGTGTTTGACTGGTACTTATTTAATCAGCCCCAAAAGGATAACAGGCGAAGTCGACCTGGGCAGAATTTGTAGTCAGAACGTAATGACAAATGGAATGCCACTAAACATTTTACCTGGTGTGCTAACAATTCTGCAGCTCATCTCCTTTAATAATAATAATAATAATAATAATAATAAAAATAATAATAATAAACATAATAATAATAATAATAATAAACATAATAATAATAAAAATAATAATAATAAAAATAATAATAAAAATAATAATAATAATAATGGCATCAAATTTTGGCATAAGACCAGCAATTTCAAAGGAGGGGATAAGTTGATTATATCGGCCTCAACATTTAACTGATACTTTATTGATCCCAAAAGGATGGAAGGCAAAGTCAACCCTGGTGGTATTTGAACTCAGAATGTAAAGACAGACAAAATGCTGCTAAGCATATTGTTCAGCATGTTAACAATTCTTCATTAGTTTTACTTTGGATATTAAGAGTTTGTTATATTTTCTGTATATAAAAAAAGAAAAAAATCTTTCATAAAATTCTGTGTCCTTAAAATATTTTCTTAAGGAAAAAAGAAAAAAACAAAAGAAGTAAAAGAAGAAATGAATTCTAAGAAACTCTGCTGAAAGGTTCTAAGAACAAGTGCAGTAATAAAACATTTGAAACAAAAGAAGTTATATGGCTTACTTAAATATATCTACAACTGGATAGGACTAGACTGTTTTGAAATAGTATTTTGAGGCATAACAGAGTATATTGGGCATATTTGAACACAATGTTTTATAAATTATATATTTATAAATTATATTTCACATGTATAAATATTCACTTAATGCATTGAATACATTAAGCAGATGTAATGTAGAAGATGATAAGACTGTATTAGTAGCATTGCCTGACTATAACATCTCAGTGGAAGTTAGTTACTGAATGCAGGCTAAAGAACAAGTGTATAAACAGAACTTCTTCACCATAAACACTGGTGTTGTTAGATGCCAGCTGATGATGATGACAAAGAGGTTCTCCTTGATTTAAAATTCATAAATATCAATTTATCCCTTTTCTAAAGAATAAAATTTAGCACAAAGAAGTTAAGTTACTTACATATCCTAGTAACTGGATAAGCGCATTACACAACATTGTTTAACCAGTGAAGGAATGCCTCTGGCAATGTGAGATAAGTGTTTTTTACTTTTTGTTTTTCTCTCTCTCTTTTTTATTTTACTAAAGAGTTAAAGTGGTCCAGATACACGATGCTGTTGAAAGGTTCTCGCAGAGTAAAGTTAAACTCAGCTAGGTACATAGCTATATAATTAAAAACATAATTGTTTTATGGACCAAGAAGTAGAGAAAACATCGACGCTTTTGTCATTCAACAAAGTAGAACAACTTTTAATGATAATGAGGATGATAAGGTATTTCACTTTCTTGATTGCATATCAACCAGGAACTCCAGTAGTCACATAACTGAAGGTCACATTCAGTTTGACATGTAATCAGTCGTAGTTGTCAGTTGGGTTGCTTAGTTTCATATAAAGCTCTTCTTCGTACAAATGCGCACACTCACCCCAAAGTTAATATAAAAGGCCACTGTTGTTATTGCTTACAAAGAAGTTGTTTTAGTGGGTTAATTATACATGACAGATATAAATTTAAGTGCTTTATGAGTTACCAAGTATTTGGACCTTAACATCTATGCTGTTATGAAGGATGTCATTTCAGATTTTGCAATTTTACAAGGATGTCATTTCAGAACTTACAATTATTAACATGCTAACTACCATATGTACCAGTGGAGGCGCAATGGCCCAGTGGTTAGGGCAGCGAACTCGTGGTCATAGGATCGCGGTTTCAATTCCCAGACTGGGCATTGTGAGTGTTTATTGAGCGAAAACACCTAAAGCTCCACGAATAGTGATGAACTCTTCCACCACAGCTTTCTCTCACTCTTTCTTCCTGTTTCTGTTGTACCTGTATTTCAAAGGGCCAGCCTTGTCACACTGTGTCACGCTAAATATCCCCGAGAACTACGTTAAGGGTACACGTGTCGGTGGAGTGCTCAGCCACTTGCACGTTAATTTCACGAGCAGGCTGTTCCGTTGATTGGATCGACTGGAACCCTCAGCGTTGTAAGTGACGGAGTGCCTATGCCATATGTACCACCTGTGGTTCATCGCAAACTTCACAGAACTGCCAGTAACAGATTGTGGTGGTTAACATGTTAAATTCCAACCATATTTTAGTATGTAGAATGATTTATTGCATAGTGGTATAAATGAGAGATCTCAGATGTTCACAATTCTATGTATAAATAATATTAATTTCTTTTGAGAAGACCAATATTTTTAGTGGAAAGGGCAGATGATTAATAGAAATGGTAATGTTATTTAGCCCCTTGTGGGCAATAAAGAAATAAGAAATGGTAATATTAATTGAAATACCTTAGTAACGAGCCTTAACATTTGGAGTTCAAAAAGGTTGATAAAATAAAGACTGTTTCCCTTCTTTATCAATTCAAGAACTCATGCCAAAATTAGTAACCAATATTTATATCAGTAAGTGTATTGAATTGAATCAACCCTAATTTTCTAACTTCTCACATTAGCATAAAGCCTCCCCAAATACCACAATAGATAGTGGTGAATGTTATCTCATAAATGATAGCAGTGGTGACTTGCTATTTTGCTAACCAGAATGTCAAACGTCACTATCTCTCTCATTAACCTTGCAGGATAGCAAATGTTACTGCTATTTCAACTCATTAGCGTAGCATCCAAACATGTAAAAACCAACACTAAGAGCAATCCTCTACACGTCACTTGACCAGCCAGAAATATCTGCTAAATTTCCCTCAAAAACATCTCACTGACATATAAAGGATATGTTAGATAATTTAATCACATATATATATTATGTATGAAAACAAACTGGATGGAATGTTTTGGACCAGAAGTCAATTAAATCAGAAGTGACTTTAGGTGAAACAATAATATATCAAGGTAGTGAATTTTATTTATTCTTACTTCTTAAAGCAAACAACATAAAAGGTGATGAATTAAGAAGATAAACTTAAAAAAAATATGGTAATCATTCAGAAAACAATGTTTATTACTTGCTTTTATTTGTTAATTCCATTATCAACTGCAAACTATGGACAAAAATCTATAGTGATTTGCTAAAAATGGCCAAATCTCCTCAAACAAACACTGTTAACATAAGAGAATTTTACAATGCTTTCTAGTGCAAGCCAAGTGATAACAAGTTGAGCAAGCAGTAACGTTTGTTAGTCTCTATAATTAATGAGATGCAAAGTAACATTCAACATCCTTTTTAATTAAGAAGATATGTAGTATTCACCGATTTACCAGTTAACTTAATAGTAGTACAACGGTTAACTGGAACTATCAGATTCTCTAGGTTAAAAAGGAACATTTGATTTAATACTTGGTTCTTCATTATGCAACAAACTGCATTGTTTAAGTTCTGTTCTAAAGCTGGAAAATAGTACATAGTTTGGGACACACAAGTACTAGCATAGTACTTGAAGCAGTAGTAACAGAATGAGAGAAGTGAGGTTGTGCTTAGAGTTGGGGAAGAGATATTAGAATAGTAGCAGAAATATTTAAAGAAGTAACATTAGAGTTGGAAAGTAGAGGTTAATGCAACAGCAATGTAAAGATTAGGGAGGTGTAATTTCAGTGCTATATGATAGATTAATTGTTAACCCTTTGTGGGCCAGTGGGGTTGGAATTACACAAAAGTCCATTGGGGTTCCCTTTTATTTTTGCACATTTCCACACTATCCATAAAGTAATATTTGTTTAATCTTGTATATATATGTGTGAGTGCATGATACAGAGCAAGAAATTTAGCACTTCTTTTTATAGTTTTATAAACTATACATATACCAATAATATAAAATAAAACAAAATTATTTAGTATATCGATTCATACCAGTACAAATATGAAGAAAATTGACTTATAGTTTATCAGAATATCTGAAAAAATAACAGAAAAAAATAATTTCACAGAAGGCCAATGGGGTCCAGTTGGACTCCAACAACCATATTTTATGCTATAACATCCATGACTAGAAATTTTAAACTCAAAATTTGTATGTGCATACATAAACTATTAACGATAAAAGTCATGAGATATAAAATCATTTAAATAAAAAATGTAAAAGTTGCATAACTTTTAAAATTTGCTGGGTTCCCAAGGGACCCCACTGGCCCATGAAGGGTTAATTATTTAGTGCATTGAGATTAACTTCCTATTCTTTAGAGACAGCAAATTGCAAAATTCTACTGTCCATGCCTTTTCCAAGAGTATTTCCTAGAATATGAATATTAACAACAACAATAATAATTTCTAATTAGGCACGAGGATAGCAATTTTGATGAGAGGAATTTAGTTGAAAGCATAGTCTGCTTTCCAGTAGACTAGTACTTTACCAGTAGACTAGTACTTTATATCATCAACCCTGGAAGGATGCAAGTTGAGCTTGATGGGGATTTAAAATCAAAACATAAAGTGCTAGAAGTACTGCAAGGCATTTAAAAGGATGCTCTAATGTTTCTGCCAATAATAATTGTTTCTAAAGCAGACACAATGCCTGAGATTTGGGTGGAGAGAGGTCAGTCAATTGAATCAACCCCAGTACTTAACTGATACTTTCTTTTATTGATCCAGCGGGGGATGAAAGGTAAAGTTGGCCCCAGCAGGATTTGAACTTAGAACTTATAGAGCCAGAACAAATACTGTGTGACATTTCATCCGACATGCTAACAAGCCTGTCAATCCACTGCTTTAATAATAATAATAATAACAATGGTCTCAAATTTTGTCACAAGGGCAGCAATTTTGAGGAAGGGGTTAAGTCGATTACATCTTCCCCAGTGTACATCTGGTATTTATTTTATCAACCCCGAAGGGATGAAAGGCAAAGTTGACCTCAATGGAATTTGAACTCAGAACATACCAGCAGACAAAATACCACTAAGCATTTGGTCTGGTGTGCTGATGATTCTGCCAGCTCATGGCCTTAATAATAATGATAATAATAATGATGATGATGATGATGATGATTTAAAATTTTTACCCCGAAAGGATGAAAGGCAAAATCGACCTCGATGGAATTCGAACTCAGAACATACAGGCAGATGAAATACCGCTAAGCATTTCTCCCAGCATGCTAATGATTCTGACAGCTCGCCACTTTAATAATAATAATATTAATAATAATAATAATAATCCTTTCTACTAAAGGCACAAGGCCTGAAGTTTTGTGGGAGGAAACTAGCAATTACATTCACTCCAGCACTCGACTGGTACTTAATTCATCGACCCTGAAAGGATGAAAGGCAAAGTCAACCTTGGCAGGATTTGAACTTAGATTGTAGCAACAGACAAAATACCACTAAGCATTTTGCTCGGCATGCTAATGATTCTGCCAGCTTGCTGGTTGATAATAATAATGATAATAATAACAATAATAATAATGATAATAATAATAATAATGGTTTCAAATTTTGTCACATAGGCAGCAATTTTGGGGGAGGGGATAAGTCGATTATATCAAGCCCAGTGTTCAACTGGTACTTAAGTTGACCTCAGTAGAATTTGAACTCAGGACGTAAAGACAGACAGAATGCCACTAAGCATTTTGACCAGTGTGCTAATGAGTATGCCAGCTCACTGCCTTAATAACAATAATAATGATAAAAGAGAGAGGTTTGGAGACGTCACTATAAAACTTTGCTCAATAAAGAGAATGAATGGGAGAAAGGGAGTTTGCTGAATGTTGACCCAACAGAGGGACCAGCTATTTGAGTTGACAGTTCCATGGTAGATAAAGCAAGTAAGAGTATGAAGACAGGGAAAGCCCCCGGCCCATCAGCAATCACTGCAGAGATGCTCAAAATATCTGGCAGTGTCGGCTATAGCCTAGTCACCCGTATAGTTAACCAGGTGATACACGAAGGAGTCATACCCAATTACTGGTGTAGCAGCACCATAGTCAATTGCTACAAAGGTAAAGGTGACACTTTAGATACAAATAATTACAGAGGTATCAAGTTATTGGACCAGGTAATGAAGGTCACCGAGAGGGTCATAACCCA
>NC_068981.1:157315915-157322993 GCF_001194135.2 Octopus bimaculoides
GACCTTGCCCTAATTGCTGAGTCACTATCAGAACTAGAGAAGTTTCAGGTGTGGAAGCAAGGACTAGAATCGAAGGGCCTTAGAGTCAACCTAGCTAAAACCAAAGTCCTAATAAGTAGGAAGGTAGACAAAATACAAACCCCTTCAGGTAGATGGCCCTGCTTGATCTGTAGAAAAGGCATAGGTAGAAACTGTATAAGATGTACCCAGTGTAAGCTATGGACACATAAGAGGTGCAGCAATATCAAAGGAAGGCTAACTAGCAAAGTTTTTGTATGTGGCTGATGCTCAGGAGCAATAAACACTGAAAATGTGCAGAAAACAACTTTTGCCACATTCCAGGGAGAAAAACTAGAAGTAGTTGATAGCTTCCTTTATCTAGGTGACCAAGTTAGTAGTGAGGGAGGGTGCGCTGAAAGTGTAGCTGCTAGAATAAGAATAACCTGGGCAAAGTTCAGAGAGCTCTTACTTTGCCAATCCTAAAAATGCATGTAAGGTTGCTATATTTGTCAGAGGGGGTATGTTTTTAATTGCGTCTGTCCTCGACGGGTCTGGTCGATATCCATTTCTGTCAATGATTTGTCCTAAATATCTTATTTTCAGTAAGGAAAATTCATACTTTTTTTCACTCAAAGTAAAACTGTAATCCCTAATTTTTTCAAATACATATTTTACATGCTCTACGTGTTGATCCCTGGATTTGTTTTTAATGAGTATATCATCCAGATATGGAATTGCAAATTCACAGTTTGCTAACATTACATCCATAATCTGTTGAAAAATCGCTGGTGCTACTTTTAAACCAAATGGTAACCTGTTGTATTTGTACAATCCTTTATGCGAGTTAATTGTTCGGTATTTAGAGCATTCATCATCTACTCTAATTTGTAGGTATATGTCAAAGTGACCCAATTTAGAAAATATCTTGCCACCATTCAGTTTCACAAAAATATCCTCTGGAGTAGGTAGTGGATAGTGACACGTTTTAAGACATTTGTTTAAACCAATGGAAAAATCAGCACACACTCTGATTTTATTATTCTTTTTCTTAACGTACACAGGTGATGATGCCCACTGGCTGTATTCTACTTTTTTGGATAAATCCAATTTTTTCTAGTCTCTCTAAGTTTATCTGTTCTAATGCTGTAAATGGTACTGTTCGTTTTTGCTTAAGGTGTTTTCTTCTATTTGAAACTGCATCTTTGTTTTGGTGCACAGACCTAATTTATCAGACAGAACTTCAGGAAAAATATTAAAAGATTTATTTTTCAATTCATCAGACGATTTGTTTGTACCGGAGAAAAAAAAACATTCACATTTTTACAGAAAAGATTTATGTGGAGATCCCTTAAGTTAAATAATTCCATCCAGTCAGGACCAAATAAATCTGTGGTATTATTTAACACAAAAACTTTAGCTTTTAAGGTTTTTTTGTGAAATGTAATGCTACTTATCAATTCACCCTTAAAATATAATTTTTTTTCCTGAAAGACCATGGGCAATTTTCAAAGTTTCATTTAATCTAAGTCTCCTGATTTATTTTCCATGTATCTGTGTCTATTATTGAGATGTTGCTGCCTGTATACAAATGTAACTTTACATTTGTGTTATTAATTTTAACACACACAAATTTCCTTTGAGGCTCATTCATATTTTTTGTCACCAATAATCCGTTTACGTGATTTTTTCTGTTGAACCGTCTTACAGTGCAACTTTTTATGGCCTATTTTACCACACTTGAAGCATTTTATATTTTTAGATGAACAATTATTTTTAAACTGTAGACCACTGTACCCATAACATAGATTCGGTCTTGATATTTTTTTATCCAATACTAGTTGACATGCTTGAATCTGAGAACAATTTTTCTCTTCAATTTTATTTGCGTTATCTTATAGATTTATAATCCTCTGATATTCTTCTGCTACTGCTTGTAAAGTTAAATTTTGGTCCTGTTCTAATTTTGTTAATATCTGGGATTGTATATCTGCATCTTTGCTTGCAGTAAGCCCTTGAACAAAAATTAAACACTTGAACATGTCTGGGGTCAACTCATTCAACTGAATTTCTGTTAACTATTAACCATTCTGGCACAGGTGACAAAATCCTCACCTTTTTTGACCAAATTTAAACACTGCCAATGAGTATTGAACAGGGAACTTCTTTCACTGAAAACTTTTGATAAAATATTGTTTCATTGAAACAAATCTCACCTGGTTTCTTCGGTAGAATATAATTACTATATTTTTCAGGTTTGGCAGGGGAAAACTTTCTTAAAAGTAGTCATAAGTTTTTCTTGTTGGACCAACTTTTACACTCTTCTTTGAAGATTACTTCTAGATTATAACTGAATTCTTCAATTGAGTTAGCTACGCTGTCTGGTGAGTACAGACCTGAAATATTTACAGATTTCCTCAATATTAATTCCAGCAACTGTTGGTTTTGTTGTTGTTGCAACTGCACCATGGAGGCCAATAAGTTCTCCGTGCTAAATGATATTTTTGGCTTCGTACCAAAAAAATATTTTAAATATCCAATGCAAACTTCAAACAACCTGTTGCCACTTTTATATCCTTGTATGTTGGATATATAATATAATGAAGCAGTGGGAAAGAAAGTACTCACATGATGCACTACGATTACTATTACATAAGACTCAATGCTCTATATCATGGCTCACAGTGAGCTGTTTACCAACCTGAACTGCTGATGCCCTCACAGTTCTCTATTTAATAGATATGTCTCAGTCTATTTTTAGTCACATGGGGGTGGTCAAAATTCTTCCATAACAGTACCCCAGTATCACTTTGATGGCATGCGCTGCTCTCTCACTCAATAATAATAATGATTTCAAATTCTGACACAAGGCCAGCAATTTTGGGGAAGTTGATCATATCAACCTCAGTGCTCAACTGGTACTTGTTTTATCAACCTCAAAAGGATGAAATGCCACTATGCATTTCGCCTGACATCCTAATGATTCTGCCAGCTCACTGCTTCTAATTTTTAGGTGCAAGGCCAACAGTTTTGAGAGATGGGGGTTAATCCATACCACTGACTCTAGTACTTTATTTTATTGACCCTCGAGGGATGAAAAGCTAAGTTACTTTGGTGGGTTTTGAACTAAAAAAAAAAAGCGTAAAAACCAGAAGAAGCAACACCAGGCATTTTGTCTGGCTCTTTCATGAGCAGATTACAAGGTCAAATTTTGTACTGAAAATCAATTGATTGGATTTCAAAATATTACTTATTTTATTGACAGTCCAACTCAGATTGATTTTAAAAAAGAAAAAATGAAATTGGCACAATGATCTCTAATGTCATCAAGCTGTTCACTATGAATAATATTTAGGCATTAAGCCAGATATTTTCAGTGGAGCAGTAAGTTGATTAAATCGACCCCCCCACTCCATCACTCAGTACTTGATTGATACTTTATATTCATAAACCTCAAAAGGAGGAAAGGCAAAGTTGACCTCAGTGCGATTTGAACTCAAGCACTAGAACAAATACTTCAAAGCCTTTTTCTCATGCTCTAATGATTCTGCCAATCTATCACACTTAAAATAATGGTTTCTGATTTAAGCACAAGGCCAGCAATTTTGAGGGGAGGGAGTCAGTTAATAACATCAACCCTCCAATACTTGACAGGTACTTTATTTTACTGACACCTTCCCCCCATTAATAATAATGGTGGCAAGTTTTGGCACAGGGCCAGCAATTTTAGGGGAGGGGTAAGTTGGTAACGTTGACCCCAGCATTCAACAGGTACTTATTTTATCAACCCAGAATGGATGAAAAGCAAAGTTGATCTTGGCAGAATCTGAACTTAGTACACAAAGACAGATGAAATGTTGCTAAGCATTTTGTCCAGGTGCTAACAATTCTGCCAGCTCACCTTATTATCATCATCATCATTATTATTATTATTATTATTTCATGTTCTGAGTTCAAATTCTGCTGAGGTCGACTCTGCCTTTCATCCTTTTGGGGACGATAAGTTAAGTACCAGTGAAACACTGGGGTTGATGTAATTGACTAGGCCTCTCCCTCCAAATTTCAGGCCTTGCGCTTTTAGTAGAAAGGATTATTATTATTATTATTATTTCACGTTCTGAGTTCAGATTCTGCTGAGGTCGACTCTGCCTTTAATCTTTTTGGGGTCAATGAAATAAGAACCAGTTGAGTACTGGGGTCTATTAATCGACTATCTCCCTGCCCCAAATTTCAGGCCTTGCGCCTATAGTAGAAAGGATTATAATTATTAATAATAATGGCTTCTGATTTAGGCACAAGGCCAGCAATTGTGAAGGGGGAGAGAATTGGTTGATAACATCAACCCTAGTTCTTGTCTGGTACTTTATTTTATCGACCCTAGGTATGAAAGGCAAGCCATTATTCTTCCAGGTAAAGGCAAGAAGATCAAAACTTCTCGTATCTTCTACAGAGCTGAACTGTCATAAGATCTGTGCAAGAGGTAATTATAAATGCGTGGTTATAGCAAAGGAAAACAAAACCTACTAGTTTCTGAGTTACTCAGTCATGTAGTTGCGTCTAATTGACTATATAATTATCCAGTATCTGAAATTTGAGACAAAGTAGCTGGCATTTGTTAATCAAGTGAGTCCTTTCTTCAATGTAACCTCAAACCTGGAATAGTCCTTTAGAGAAGGAAAACAAATAAAACCTAAGGAAACGAAACAAAGTCTTTACAAAATTCGAAGGACTCTATTGGAAACGTTGACAAGTTGTTACACGACTTATGTATACACAGACATATACACACTCACACTACTGTTAGCACTGTGGTTACATCAACACATGTGAATCAGTTATTGAAGATTAAAATAATGGTGAGTGTCCCGATAACAGTTATATACATATTAATTTAAAACGTTACACATTCCAGCCATGTGAATACAAGTACTTATCAGGATAAATATATTTATAGTAATATCGATACAATCTGAACACAACTATATCAATCCACACCCACAAAATATCCTTCTCGCATATAATAAACACATGCACACACAGCCTAAATCACACATACACATACCAACATGCACTAATAAAAACACACCCACATTCAGTTAGATAAACGTATGTCAACATAATCAAATAAACACTCAATACAACGTATTAACACCTACCTATGAATGTGACTGGAGTGTGTGTGTGTGTGTAACATGATCGGGGAGTTTTCTTTATAAGCATTGCAGTACTATATTGATTTTTAAAAAAATCATAAAGAGTATAAGCAATTGAATTGACTCAAAATATTACTCTTATTTATCCATGTAGATGTATAAACATCAAACCCTTTGTTTCAGATGTATGTATGTATGTATATCGCATCATATTTACCTCTTTGTCGCAAACTCTCTCCTCGTTTTCACATAAAGTAGAAGTGTCCGAATAAGTTACATCGATAGCAGAATGTGATTCAGTTTTTACTTCTGTTTGTACATCTTCATCTCCCTTGCCGATAGCTGCTATTTTGTCTCCAACAGGCAGATCTTTCGGTCTTACATCACTCCTTTCATTAGATACTTTGCCTTGGTGTCCTAAACCTTCGATGGACGTTTCTTCCGGTAAGTCGGATGTTATCACCGGAGCTTCTACAACACTCCCTCCAGTTTCACTTTGTTTCTCATCATAACCTTCATCTCCACTTACACCTTCCTGACCATCATCACCAGCTTCGTCATTAATATTTTCAAGGCTCTCGTTTTTTTTACTAGACAGGTTGCCAATTATACCACTGCCAAGGCGAGATCTCGGCGTGTCTAATTGATCATAATTGAGGTTTTCAAATGAATCACTGGCTACCAACATCGATTCGTGTAAAGAAGCTGTGCCGGGTGCATCTGTTTCAAAGATGGACGGTGTGGTAACCACCGAAGTATCCGATTCTTTATGGGGCGTTTGAACCCCATCATCAACATCAGCCATTTTGGTTCCCAGGACCTATTATTACCTTCAGTCATTAAGAGCTATCTCATCCAGAGTGATCTCCCTTTATATTTTTTTTTATGGCATAAGAGACGAGAAACTGTTTCACCTAAAACTCGAAATGTTTCACTTTTAGTTGACTTGACTCCTTCCATATCGTGAGGATCGAAACGATTCCCACAAAGGTTTGGAAACTTATGCCTATGGGATTTATACATATATACAATTATACATAGGTACTCATGAAAAAGAGTAGCCCCGCTCTAGTCATTAAGAAAAGTGAAAATAAAATAAATTTTGAAATTGAAATAAAATGTTATTCAAAAGTAAACCTTTCCGAAAAATGCTTTAGAATGTTCTGAAAACATTCATTCAGTTTTGTGTGTGGAGCATTGAAAAATCTTCCTTCCTTATATTTTATCTGGCTCATTTCCTTATTACAAGATGAGCATTTCGGTGTTATATAATTCAACACTTCCTTCTCCTTTAGAGATGAATATGCAGCATCAGAACTCTGAATGTATGGCAAAATATCATAAAACATTTTAAATAACAATGAATCGAATTATATCGAAATGAATAACATTTTATTTCAACTTCAAAATTGTTTTTATTCTCACTTTATTAATGACTAGCGCGGGTCCACTCCATTAATACCTTATACATATGTACGTACGCACGTACATAAATAAATAAATACAAACACACACCCATCACTAATATCAGAAAGCTTTTTATTTTGTTACCTTACCGTTAAGAATTACGTTTTAATATGTGTGCGCGCGCACACACACACATATACATATGTATCACGTGTGGATGGGTGGGGAGTTGGGTGTGAGCGCGTGTATATACTTTTGCTTGTTTCAGTCATTCGACTGTGGCCATGCTGGAGCACCGCCTGGACTTAATTCTTTGTAAGCCTGGTACTTAATTCTATCAGTTGCTTCTACCGAACCGCTAAGTTACGAGAACGTAAATACAACAACATCAGTTGCCAAGCGATGGTGGGGGGACAAATACAGACATAAATGCATACAGACGCATGCACGCACACGCGCACACACGCACACACACACACACACACACACACACACACACACACACACACACACACACACAC
>NC_068981.1:157323341-157336201 GCF_001194135.2 Octopus bimaculoides
ATATATATATATATATATATATATATATATATATATATACATGTAAGGCAACAGGTACAATCCTTGCTGGAACTGAAAAAATCTGTAAAACTTTCCAGAAGTTTATCATTTGAATATATATGAGAATGTCTTGATATGTAACTCTATGCATGAGAATATATACATAAAACATACAAATCGGCACATACATACATACATACTTACATAGAAACAAAATACCCTATTGTTGATGTTGAATTTGCAATGAAGGAACCTTGGACCTCGTTTAGAAACCGGTTCTTTCTCTGTCGGCAAGAAATCTTGGAATAAACTGAATAGTGACATACATACATACATATACATCTATCTCTCCATCTATAGATAAATAGAGAGGGATACATGTGTTCATTTATTAGAATTCATGGTATGTTTTTATGTGCAAAATCTATTGGGAAATTTTTTTCTTCAAGATGAAATCCTACAATGAATGCCTTTCATCTTGTATTTAGGAACATCTTAAAAACTAGAGTTTTTTTTATCTAAGCTGACTTGTGTATCCATACTAAATTAATTCCAGCTTGGTAAATCTCAGCACACACCAACAAATGTTTTGTTCTGTTGTTGTGTCTGGGGAGAGTCATTTTCTTATTGTGCCTTAAAATTTAACACACTCACTGGTAAAATTTCCACTTATTTTTCTTTTTATTTTCCTAAAATTTTCGTTGCGTCTTGCAACCTTATCAATAGTCTTGACTGTGGAAATTTTACCGGTGAGTGTGTTAAATTTTAAGGCACAATAAGAAAATGACTCTCCCCAGACACAGCAGAATATGCTTCAACACACGAAATTACATAAAATATACTTGCAAACCAAATCCCAAAACAAAAAATGTTTTGTTGTTTTCTATAAAAGAACAAAATTATAAGCCTAATTCCAAATGACTAGGGTGGTGTGTACCACTGAATAGGCAAACTTTTAATGAAAGTCTGAGTCTCAAGTCTGCTAACATCATTTGGTGCATGGCTTCACAAAATCAATAGGTTGATGCTGAGATGCTTAAAATATATGGTGGAGTCTGTTACAGGCTTGTCATCTGGATAGTCCAATCAGCCTGTAGAGGAAGCTGTCATAACCAATGGCTAGTATAGCAATATCATAATCAACTTTTACTCTTGGTAAAGAAAGTGTCGTATGGAGAAGTAATTACAGCAATATCAAATTTCTTGACCAGGTCATAAAAGTTATAGAAAGAGTTATAGCTCAATTAATTAGTGTGTTAATGTACTTGACATACAACTTGATTTCTTACCAGAAAGAACTACTACTGATACCATATTGCTACTGAGATAACTACAGTACTGAAGAGTAAGTCACTGTGACTAGCATTCATTTGACTTGGAGAAAGTCTTTGACAGAGACCCTTGCTCTGTAATCTTGTGGTTGGTGAAGAAGCTAAAGTTGACAGATGGCTTCTGACAGCCATACACGCCATGTACAGAGGTGCTGTCAGCAAGGTGAGAGTTTGCAATGAGTACAGCAATGAAATTAACTTGCAGACAGGGATCTACTGTGGCCCAATGCTCCCTTCTATTTATCATAGTCCTCAAGGTTATAACAGGGAATTTTGAGACCAGATGCCATTAGGAACTACTGTATCCTGATGACATTGTACTAATAGCTGAATCTGCAGTAGGATTAACAGAAAAGTTCCAAGCATGGAAACAAAATCGAGAGTCAAAAGGCCTTAACTGAAAAAAATCTTCAATAACAGTGAGTACACAAACAGGACTCTGCTTCCTTCAGAGAAATGAGCTTGCTCTTGATATGAAAAAAAAAATGAACTAGAAATTCCATATAGTGTACCCAGTGCAAACTTTAGACATACAAAAGGTGCATGTGAATCATGGTAAAGTTACCTTCTCAAGTCATGCTGACTTATAAGGGCCAGTTTCCATGGCGTATATATTCTCCACCTGGACATGATACTGGTCCGTCACAGGATTACTCATTTTTGCTAGTAGACTGGAGCAACATAGAATGAAGTGTTTTGCTCAAGAATACAACACGTCACCTGGTCCAGGAATCAAAACGATAATCTTGCGGTCATGAGTCTAATACCCTAACCACTAAGCCATGCACCTCCACTATGTGAATCATGGGCAGATTAGAGAAAGCAAACAGTGTCTGTGGCAGATGTGCTGAAGCAATAAACACTAGAGCACATAGGAAACAAGTTCTTTTAAATGTTTGAGAGGCTCCCTAGAAGTTAATAGCTTCTGTTACCTTAGTGATTTAATTACCAGTAGAAGAAGATGTTCTGGAAGTATAACAGCCAGAATAAGAACAGGTTGGAGAATATTCAGGGTGTTATTACCTCTGTTGGTAGTAAAAGATTTCCCTATCAGAATGAAAGCAGACTATACAAGCTACTAGGTAGTGAAACAGGTCCTGAATGGAGTGAACCTGTACAAAGACTAAAAAGAAATAAAGGAGGTATTTTCTAATGGATATACAAGAACAATGATGCATAAATGTGATGAGATAAAAACTAGGTATAAGAGAAATCAGATGTAATGTAAGAGAGAATGTGTATACATACATTTATGTTCCTTGCTCAATATGTCATTGTCAGGTCTACACTTGCTCTCCCCTTCACCCTTTATCTCCTTATCACTCTCTTCTTCATCAATTTTCTATTGACTGCATTATTCTGCTGCTGTAATTAATGAAAGCAGAATTCATTACTCCATATCTTATCATCACTCTTTCTGTATTGCCAGTCAACACACCCTCTCCCTTGAGCCTCTTTCTGTTAACATCTATCCCTCATTCTCACTATCATCCCATCATCCTTGTTCAACATTGACTACCTTTGTGCTTTATTTACCTAAGACCATCTCCACCTCTATTTCTGCCCACCCTTTTTGACCCTTCTGTCACTATTCTGTTTTGTTTGCCTTCTTAGTTATACTGCCTTAAGGGTATGCTCAGTCTGACCTCTTATTCTGGAACAATTTCATTTGTTTTCATTCATCCACATATAATGTAAGATACTCATATATCTCTTACACAGTCTTCCTCACTCTTCCTTTTTCCCTCTCTGTCTCTCACTAGCCTTAACTCTACTTTTTCTCCTTCCCTTCTATTACTTTCTTTCCTGACACTGTCTCTGGTAGTTTCTCCACTTACACCTTCTCATAACTAATTTCCAAGATTTTCTCCCAAAGCTACTGCATAGGAAGCGACTATGTATTTTCTCTTCCAATGATATATTTAAGTGGTCACACATCAAAGAGACATCAGGTGAATGCATTATTTTCTTTGTGTTTTGTACTTTAGGCTCCTCATATATTGTTGGCACTCCGTCGCTTACGGCATCAAGGGTTCCATTTGATCCAATCAACGAAACAGCCTGCTCGTGAAATTAATGTGCAAGTGGCTGAGCACTCCACAGACACGTGTACCTTTAACGTAGTTCTCGGGGATATTCAGCGTGACACAGAGTGACAAGGCTGACCCTTTGAATTACAGGCACAACAGAAACAGGAAGTAAGAGTGAGAGAAAGTTGTGGTGAAAGAGTACAGCAGGGTTCGCCACCATCCTCTGCCGGAACCTCATGGAGCTTTAGGTGTTTTCGCTCAATAAACACTCACAACGCCCAGTCTGGGAGTTGAAACCGCGATCCTATGACCGCGAGTCCGCTGCCCTAACCACTGGGCCATTGCGCCTCCACAAGGAGCGAAAACACCTAAAGCTCCATGAGGCTCCGGCAGGGGATGGTGACAAACCCTGCTGTACTCTTTCACCACAACTTTCTCTCACTTTATCTTCCTGTTTCTGTTGTACCTGTAATTCAAAGGGCCAGCCTTGTCACTGTATCACGCTGAATATCCCCGAGAACTACGTTAAGGGTACATGTATCAGTGGAGTGCTCAGCCACTTGCACGTTAATTTTACAAGCAGGCTGTTCTGTTGATCTGATCAACTGGAACCCTCGGCGTCGTAAGCGACGGAGAGCCAACAACAACTGATCAGTGAATCCTGATATTTAACATGCATACGTTTCTGATGATTTGTCTTCACATAAAGAATAAAATAAAATTAAAATTTGAAAACTTTTTACAAAATGATGCTTCTTTATTTGTCTTTGTTGTTGTTGTCTTATATCTACAGAATCCAGTGCATTACAGAACCATGTTTTGTTCTAACGTCTTAATTTTTTTATAGTTTCCACAGCTGGATGCCCTTTCTGAAGCATTAGAAAAGATAGGAAGAGAGAGACTAGTGCATCAGGTGGTCTGAGTGGAGATGCTATGCTGCTTCTTACCTCACAGAAGTCAAGACCACTGAAGTTATAGTAGAAGAGGCATCATACTTGTAATTAAATGGATGTAGATTGTTGGTGGTCAGTGAGTTTTTATGAATTAGTCAAATGGCCTTTTTTAACTTTTGGCTGTCTTAGATGTTTATGTAAAACAGCACTGTTCTACACGTGTGAGCATCACTCTAATAAGGGTTGCACTTGAACTTTGTTGAATGTAGGCAATTGATTAGGGTTAAAATTTTGTATTTCAGATTCTGAAGTAGAACACTAGTCATTGGAATGCAATATGTTTTAAGTTAGGACACTGAAAAATCGCCTGAGATGATGGGGTTCAACATTTGTGTTGATAACTGCATAGAGATGTGCTTAGATAAAATCAACATAAAGCAGGTCTTTAATGTATGAACAGAAGGAAAAGCGTGTGTGACATAACTGTAGTATAGTCAGGGTTTGTTATATGTATATGAACATGTTTATTGCTATATTAATAGAGAAAGTGTTCATGCAATACAAGAAAAGGAATATTCAGGTGAAATGATGTACATTACAAGTGCAGAAAATCTTTGTCAGAAATTCAACATTTGGGGTAAGTTTACTCATCAATACATATTCTTGTTGTGTTACCATGGTGTGTTTTATTCCTCTATTGTATCAGGTTGAATATGTACCTGTGAAAACAGCTATGTGTCAAGAATGAATTTCACTGAGGATTGAAGTCACTCTACAGTTTTTGCACTCAAATGAGCTGTATTTGCAGGCTCTATTCACAGAAGGTTCTAGTCATACTGCCAGATTATCCAGTGAAAAAAGCCACTGATTGAAATGAAATTGGGTTTGTGCACATGATCAACTTGTAATTACTATGTGACAAAACGTAGGGTCAAATCCAATTGTTACATAACTAAAGTTTGGGAACTGGGTCAGACTGACTCTCACCAAGCTGTAAAAAAAAAAAACTGACAAAAAACTTTTCTTCCAAGATATGAGAAATTTGTGGAGTTAAAAACTGGAGAATTTTGCTAGAAAGTTCTCATGAACATAATTGAAAGATTTGCTGATATCAAGAGCAATAATGTTTCTTTTGCCAATATTTGAGTGTTGAGAGACCACTGGAGTGTCTCATAGGCAAATGGGTCTTTGTTATATCTAGCTCTATGGAAACTGCATTGGTGGTCACTGAGGAGGAAGCAGAATGCAAGATTATAAGAGAAGTCAATGTTTTTTACTGTATTCATCACCTCTGAAGTTTTATAAGTGAAGAACAACTGAGGAATTGCAAGTTTCCATAAACTGGTGTAAACTGTTCTAAAAAAAGTAAAAGACAAAGAGATTTACTAAAATAGAATGTTGCTTGGCAGTATACAGTTTTAGCATAATGATGTGAGTGCTGCCAGGACTATGGACTTATTGGGTTGAAATGATCAGAAATTTTGCACTGGGTTATGGTGTTTATCTACTGGTAAGGTAGGGATGAGAAGGAGAGTTTGAAAGGAGTTTTGTTGTCTGTGCTGTATAGAGTTGGAACTAAGATGTACATGAGTTGGGATTGTGTCATTACCAGGAGTGCTATTTATATATTTACACCATGCTTGACAAGTGGCAAGCACGAGAGTTTTGCAAAGTTAGTAATGATGCTCTTGGCAAAAGATAAGAAGGCCAGGCTTATAGGTCATGTTGTTTAGACACAGGTCAAACCTAATTGAACAGACTTATGAAGAAAGGCATTCTTTTTAGGGATTTCTGGGACTGCATATTTAATGTGTTCATTCCTTATTTAAGATTGTAGGATGTGATTTGAGAGTGATTTGGTTACTATTTCTATGGCCATTATGTTGTTTTATGTAGGCCGTGTAATATACAAAGGTACTACTTGTTTTTCTGGCAGTTGTTTAGGTGCTGTAGTGGTAAGTAAACACTTGGTTGGTGAAAGTTTTGTACACCTGAAAATGAAACAGCTGATGGGTTTGGAATTGGAGGCTACTTGTATGGTTGTGTAAAGGATAGA
The DNA here is from genome assembly GCF_001194135.2 of Octopus bimaculoides. Taxonomy (NCBI): domain Eukaryota; kingdom Metazoa; phylum Mollusca; class Cephalopoda; order Octopoda; family Octopodidae; genus Octopus; species Octopus bimaculoides. The sequence continues at coordinate 157,329,652 of NC_068981.1, forward strand.
GAGGGACATATTTAAGAAGGTATGATCAGTTACCTTATTAGCTGTCTCAGGAATCTGAAGTCACCAGAGATCTTGTAAAGCTCTGACTAGTTAGCTAACTTGATGTACATCAATAACAGAAGTTAGAGAAAGTCATGATATATGTTTTAATTTGGCAGTATTGAATGATTTCATAGGAGCAGAAATGATGATGGTAGAGTAAGGCTGAGAGGTAATTTTATAATTTCCTTTAATTTTTCTCATGTAAAAATTTTATCAACTCAACATGTGTATCTAAATTGCATTATATATGGCATGTAAAAGTAATTGAAAGGTACAAAGTATGTAAAGAATTTTTAACAATTTTTCACAAAATGAAGCATTTTAAAGTAGAGTGTTAAGAATGATAAATAAAATCCTTGTTTATATTGAGTAGTAAATTTTAATTATTTCATTCATTACTATCATCCACCATTACCATTTAATTTATGGTTGAGTTTACAGATTAGTCTTGATCAACTAGGTATATGGTCAAAAACATTTTATCATGATCATCTTTTACTCATGCTTAATGAATAATGAACTATATTATCCAATCTTTTCTTCCTTTTTCTAAAAGTAAGATATGGTTTTAGAAAGTTTGGGCTCTTAATTTTAACTGGTTGAGTCACCATTTAGAAGTTTCCTTACTTGGTTGTATATTTATGATTTTAGAGTAGAACATTATAGCTCTCATACTTTAAAGAAATATTTTCTATAAAGTTTCATTATATTTCTTGCTTTGCTGGATATTTATTAGCAGAGTGGTTCTCTACTACATATGCTCTTTAGAGATGGCAGTTATGGAAAAAATTTGGTGACTGTTATCAGTTATTGAGATAGAGAAATTGTCACATCCATTTTGTGACAAACTCCATATTTGACAAAGTTAGGTGTTTCTTTCTTCCTTGTTTCTCATGGTGAACATGCAGCTGAGAAAACTGCTCTTTGAGCTGTCTTCATAGTATAACTTTTATTCTTCTTTGAGCTACCTGCTACCCACTACTCACTTGTAATGTTACTGTAGTTTTATATGCAATTGCTTTACTTGAGCATCTGCCATTAATCAAACATTACTTTTTGGGGCAAATTGACAGTGTCATTAGAGCTTTGGGCAGAATGTTTTGTGGTATTTGTTTCAGCTCTCCTCACTTTGATTTCAAATAACACCCAAGGTCAACTTTGCCATTCATCCTTTCAGAACCAATAAAAATGTGCTGATCCAAATAGTGGTTAGTGAAACTAAAAATGTCAGACTGGATGCTTTACATTTTATGCTCAAATCCCACCTTAGCCTACTTGACTGGTTGACTTAACCATTTTCTTGGACACCTTTTGTGGAGTTTACTATGTTGCAGGCATTTGGGTTAAGTTTCCAGTTTGAGAGTACCTTCCTCTTTCCCACCAGTCTTAGAGTTCTTGTAATGGATCAAGGACACCACTTACTTCCTGACTAAACATTAAAATGTCTTGAAATCATACCCAGGCTTGATGTAGTTGTTTGATACAAAAACCAATGTCACATACTATTGTAGAGTTCAGCTTCTTAATGGAAGTCAACAATTCACTCACACTTACCTGTATCAGTTTTATATAACCTGTCATTAACACCTATCCTGTGAATCCTGACAAATTTACCAAGCCTATATCATCATTATCCATTCTGTGTCATCCCTGCTGAGCATGTATCTACCTTACGATATCAGTCATCTTTGATGCATACAGCTAACCAACTTAAGACATAGTCATTATAAAAGTTTTCTTGCACTCAATTTTACCTAAGTTCTTTTCCTACTTGCAACAGATCTTTCATATGTTTCATTCCATAATACTTCTCATATAACTCTCTTGGGCAATAATCCCATACAGATCTTTCAGTTAACCTCAAACTTTAGACTCAATGTCATTAAAAACTCTGCATTTTCTTTTAACAAAATTTAACTTTATTCCTTCCATGATCTTCATTCTAATATTTTTTCCTGATCCTTCTGATTGTGTATATTTTACTTAATTCTCTCAGTATTCAGTAACTTCTTGTGTTATTAAGACCAAGTATAACCATTTTATTCAGATAATTTTCCCCAAAATGATAGCTTACAATTTAAACATTCTTTGTTGCTGTAATTCATTGGTGAGCTATTCAGTCATCACTTCTTTTTCAACTTACTTTTCATTATTCCCAAAACTGCTTTGAATATACAGTCACAAATTTGGTCTGAAGGTTTGCTGAAAAATGCCCCTTATGAAAGGCCCAAAATCCTTTACAAGCCTCTCTAGTTTTGCCTTTTTCCATATAAGCACCTGCACTTCTGTTTTGAATTTGACTTTCATTAGAATCATCTGCCAGATTCCACATCACCCTGATTTTGATTAAATGATACTTTTCTGTCATCATTACCTGCAATCAAGCCTTACCTACCCATGATCTATAATGAAAGGTATTTCATTTTTAGGGGTTAATTTTCCAAACATAGTCATCTACCAAACTCATTTTGCTGATCTGATTGTCAGTGTCATAAAAAGGATTCATAATTAATCTTGGAGATATGAATTATTCAATTTACCATAGTTGGTTTTGGCTGAGGAATTATAAACAATCATACTGCTACCCACAGTGATGATTTACTAAAATCTCAGTCGATCCCTGACAAATTATCAATTATTAGATTTCTAGATTTAGACATCTTTGTTTGTAATCCTTGAAGTATTGACCCCCATAGTTTAGGATGTTAGGGATATGCTTGGGGCAAAATGTAGATTCTGTTTTCAAAGGCTAAATGAAAGTGTGTTCTCACATAAGCTAACATTATCTTAGAGACTACTGATCTGAAAATAAACCAGAGTTTATTTTAGGGAAGAATATTTGATTTAGAAATGAAAATTTGCAGGAGTAAACCACTTGTAGCACTCAAACCAACCTAACACCTTAATGTTTATTTCTATTCATTCTATTCCAAAGCTAGTAAGATGACTAATATACTACTAATACTAGAGTACTAAAGTACTTTGTGAGATCTCAATGAATTAAGACTGTGACTTTTGTTTTAGTTATCAGCTGTTGTAATTTGCTTTCCTTTATATCACTCATGTGCTGTACCCTTGAATAAAGTATGAACAACATAACTCCTACTATTTTGTCTATCTGAAATTGATAGGTCTACTTACCTATGAATGCTCAGATAAATAGCTCATGTTAAAAGCAGTTGACTATTACATGTGAATAGGGTAAATAAAATATTGATTGATTGATGAGAACCAGTCTGTTTTTTTTTTTTCTTTTCCTCATAAGGAAAGTCAGTGCCCATGATTTTTCACAAGGCCTATGATGTAGGGAAAGAGAAAGCTATCCTCAAATTTAGGACCTTGTCTGAATGCTTGCAACAAAGTGGATTCTGCTAAAGCCCCCCCCCCCGGGTTTTACAATAGGGACACTGTATCTGTGTATGTTAAAAGTAGTAATTAAAAGATGTGGCAACAGGAAGAGTATCTGGTTGCAACAGGATTGCCTCGGAAAACTCATTCAAGCCATGCTAGCAAGGAAAAGCGGACATAGAATAATGATGGTGATATTGATGATGATGGTGATAATTATGGTGATGATTATGAATTTGTCACTCAAAATGTAAATAGCCATTGTTGCAAAAAACAACTTTGTTATCCTTTAACTCTTTTGTTACTGTATTTCTGTTAAAATACACTACCTTCATTCAAAAACATTTTGAAAATAACAAAGAATTTAATAAAATAACTTTATTATTATTAAGTTAGCTTTTGGAATATAAATGAACATGGAATTTAGATGGAAAGATTTTAGATCATTTTAAAACATGAAGTTTGTATCATAGAACAGGAGTGGTCTCAGGAAAATTGGTATCAACAGGGTTAATATGCACTTTGAAAATAATAACAAAAACAATTTATTGAATAAAAAAAATTTTATTTTTTAAAATTTTAGTAATGATAGATACCAATGTTAACATCTTGTTGCAATCATCTCAATTTTTGGGATCATCATCAAAAGATTGTTATTACTGTTTGAATTTTTTATATCGTTATAGCAGGGCTTTTTTGCTGTTGCTGCCAATATTTTTATCTCTGCTAGTAATTTTGGATCACTTTCAAAATGTTTTGTATTTCTATCGTTACTTTTGGGTATTACTGTCAACATTTTTAGTACTTATGTCAACATTTTTAGTACTAATGTCAATATTTTTAGTACTTATGTCAACATTTTTAGTACTAATGCCAACATTTTTAGTACTTATGTCAACATTTTTAGTACTTATGTCAACATTTTTAGTACTAATGCCAACATTTTTAGTACTTATGTCAACATTTTTAGTACTAATGCCAACATTTTTTAGTACTTTATGTCAACATTTTTAGTACTAATGCCAACATTTTTAGTACTTATGTCAACATTTTTAGTACTAATGCCAACATTTTTAGTACTTATGTCAACATTTTTAGTACTAATGCCAACATTTTTAGTACTTATGTCAACATTTTTAGTACTAATGCCAACATTTTTAGTACTAATGCCAACATTTTTAGTACTTATGTCAACATTTTTAGTATTAATGCCAACATTTTTTAGTACTTATGTCAACATTTTTAGTACTAATGCCAACATTTTTTAGTACTAATGCCAACATTTTTAGTACTAATGCCAACATTTTTTAGTACTTATGTCAACATTTTTAGTACTAATGCCAACATTTTTTAGTACTAATGTCAACATTTTTAGTACTAATGCCAACATTTTTAGTACTTATGTCAACATTTTTAGTACTAATGCCAACATTTTTTAGTATTTATGTCAACATTTCTAGTACTAATGTCAATATTTTTAGTACTTTATGTCAACATTTTTAGTAATGTCAACATTTTTAGTACTTATATCAACATTTTTGGTAGTAGTATCAGTATTTGAGGTACCAATATCAGTACTTTTGGTTCTGGTGTCAAAGAATGGAAAAGAAATGGAAATGGATGGAAAATATTTGAGAATAGTAAAAGGTACAAAAAACTGTTATGCAAAGTTTTATAAAAAAAGGTTTGTTTAATCTTTTTTGGTATTTGCTTTAATTTTTTTGAGTATATTTTTTAAAGAAATCATTGTGACCACACACATATGGATGCATACATATACTCACTCATGCATACATATAAACACATGCACATTCACACACATTACGTAATATATATTAGTGACAGAGGCAGTATTAATATCAAGAGGTAATACTTGTCCCCACTAAAACATGGATCTTCTATTAGAACAAACTATACTATAGTAGATACCATGAGAGAAACTTTCATATTGGCTTTTGGTGTAAAATACACTCTTGTTTATATCACTAGCAGTAGAGTATCCATCACTGACAAGACCAAGGAAGGTTGAAATCATGTAATATGGTGGTCTCAGCACTATTAGTGGCTGGGATTTAGCTCTCCATTAGTGATACAAACAAGAGTGCATTTTGTGACAAAAATGTTAATATGAGAGTTTCTCTCATGGTATCTGTCACATTACATATTCATAGATATATGCATGCCTGCATATTCAAATATTAGCGCATGCATTCATATATGCATATATTTTCACATAAACATAATTGTAACCATTCATATACATGTGTGCTTATCTACACACTCCCATATTTTCATGCTCATATACTTTGTCACTATACCCATATATGTATACACACACACACACATTCATACATAAACAGATAGTTATCCTCCTTTGCAATCATTTCCTCTTGCTGCCATCATTTACTTCATCTGAAATCATTTAAATTATCCCATTAATGACAATATCTTTGGTTTTTAAACAGATTATTTTCTCAATTTCTTTTCTTTTACAAACCAAATCCAGAAAAAAAAAATATATAATTTGCATTTTTATTTCATTTTACATGATTTTTTTTTATTTTACCTAAAAAGAAATGAAAAAATATATTTAAAAAGTATTATTTTTAAAAATTGTTATTGTTTGGATCAAATAATGGGTTGGGAGATTTGTTCTTTTGACTGAACTGAACTCCAAATGCTGTGATGAAAATATTTGCAACAGTAATGAAAAGAATAAATCCAATTATGATATTGTTGAGTATGTTGGCCCGCCTGACATGTCTCTCTGTGTGGTCTTTTAAAGATCCAAGAATCAGCAGCAATATTCCAGTGATTACCTGAAGACTGATGGAAATAATGACAATAGCAACAAGAGCATGGTAATAGTCGTGAGCTTCTCCAACATCTAGAATTGCCTTTAGTTGAGATGCGTTTGACATAAGAAGGGCGACATCAAGCAGTCCCTGAGCCATCGTCTTCTTTGTAGCATATCGGTAGTAGTTAAATGTTATTGGTGTACTCTCCTACAAAATAGATGCATGACATGATTTTATATTGCAGTTAACTTTTGAATTATATGAGAAAGTATTCATAAAATTACAACACACACACACACACACACACACACACACACACACACACACACACACACACACACACACACACACACACACACACA
>NC_068981.1:157336285-157340447 GCF_001194135.2 Octopus bimaculoides
CCATGCAATGCTGTAAAACCATTATTTATTGAAGGACCCATTTATGTACCTGTACATATATATACATATATATATATATATCAATTATATATATATATATATATATATATCGTCGTCATCGTCGTCGTTTAACATCCACTTTCCATGCTAGCATGGGTTGGACGATTTGACTGAGGACTGGTGAAACCAGATGGCTACACCAGGCCCACCAAATTTCAGGCCTTGTGCCTTTAGTAGAAAGGATTATTATTATTATTGTTATTATTATTATTATTAAGGCAGTGAGCTGGCAGATTCATTAGCAGGCCAGGCAAAATTCTTAGCAGTATTCCATCTGTCTTTACATTCTGAGTTCAAATTCTGCCAAGGTCGATTTGCCTTTCATGCTTTCAGGGTCAATAAATTAAGTACCAGTCAAGTATCCTGGGTTGATGTGACTGACTACCCACCTCCCTACAGATTCCAGATCTTGTGCCTGTAGTAGTAATGATTATCATCATCATCATCATCAGCATCATCACCATCATCAGCATCATCATCACATTTTTCTGCCTGCACTGCAGCAGTCTAACACTTCCTCTATATGCTATGTACTATTGAAATTTATAGATTTGAAATATCTAGATCATGAAACCATACCAACCAAATATAGTTGGCCTGCAAGCTAAGCAAGTATCCATCAGATAAAAACTATTTTTTTTTTGTTTTTTTTCAGCTTTACCATCATTAATGACATATAAAAATCAAAGATGTCAATCAATTCTAAGTAGAAAGTTTATGGAAATTCCATCAAATTATAAGGAATTCCCATTTGGATTTATTATTAACAATCAATATACATTAGGTTCAGACATACAGTCAAAGGAGAAACAATTTGCTGTTTTTTTTTTTGTCACTTTTTTTCAACATGTTTTGTTCAGTTGCACAAAATATAACTGACTGATGTAGTTCATGTTTTTAAAGAACTTTAATTAAATTCTTAAATTTGGTCAACATTTAGGACATGAAGGAAAGTTTAAGGGAATTAATGATATTCAATTTTGTGATTTTTGCTGATGACAGCAGACCAAGCAAGTGTGTCTTGAGAGAAAGATAATGCTAACATTTTGTTGGTTGCATAGCAACAACAAATTTCAACTAATTGCTTTAATATAATCATTTACCATTGTTAACCATTCTTCATTTATTCACCATCTACATAGCTACAGATGAAGGTGTGAGGTTTAGTGGTTAGCATATTTGGCTCACAATCATAAGATTATGATTTTGATTCCCAGTGGTGCATTGTGTCCTTGAGCAAGATACTTTATTTCACATTTCTCCATTTCACTCAGCTTGCAAAAGTGAGTAGCCCTTGTAATTCAAAGAGATAGCCTTGTCACACTCTGTGTCATGCTGAATCTTCCTGAGAACTATGTTAAGGGTACGTGTGTCTGTGGAATGCTCAGCCACTCGCACGTTAGTTTCATGAGCAGGCTGTTCTGTTGATTGGGCCAACTGGAACCCTCATTATCGTAAACGATGGAGTGCCAGTTTACATAGCTATAGACACTTTCATGTTAATTCTATTATGAATCTACTGTAGCATTGTAGCTGAGAAATTTGATTCACAACCATGCGATTCAGGATTTGATTCCACTGTACAACACCATAGGGGGAAAGTATCTTCTCTCGTAGCCTTTGGTCAATCTCTGCCTTGTTAATGAAATTGGGTAAATTCAAGTAAATCATATGGATTGTATCTGTTCTTGGATGGTAAATTTAAAACATTACCTCGTTTAACACTTTCCATCATCCTGGCCTTTGCAGAATCCACTCATTTGCAAGAATTTAGACTATGACTCGGGTCTGAGACAAATCAATATTTTAACACATTGATTCCCAATGCAGCAATCTACAAGTGAGGGATTCTTTCTCCTCTTCCTCACACCCTACCAGTAATGGAAGTTCTGCAAAAAAGTCATGACTGCTGCCTTTTCTTCATATTCTAAGCAATAAGAATATTCTGTTCTACTATCTTGAATATTTTATTTGCCAGAAATTTCATGTTTTGAATGATTTCCTAATGAGAAATTACATTTACTTTTATTCTAAGTTACATCATTCAATTCTAGTTTGAGTTATTTTCTAATTAGAGATCCAAAGTCACAATCCCTTTTCATCTTTCTTCATTGATCCTTAAAAGCTTAGTCCAAAGTAGTTCATCTTTTGAAGCAAGAACCATTCTAAAATCCTTTTGAAAAATTGGCAATTCAATTTTCAAGGCATAATTCCAGAAAGATAGATATGCAATATATATTGGAGTGGTTTCTTATGGTCTTGAACTCAGAATTAATAGCTGTCAAAATACTTGTTAATATTTCATTCCTGCAAATGTGGCAAGCTGGCATAATTGTTAGCATACCAGGCAAAATGCTTAGCAGCATTTCATTGATCTTTACGTTCTGGGTTCAAATGCTGCTGGCGTTGACTTTGCCTTGAGCACTGGGGTTGATTTAATCAACTTAACCCCTCCCCTGAAATTACTGGCCTTGTGCCAAAATTTGAAACCAGTATTGCATTCCTGTTATTGCAGTACTTACATACAGAGTTAAGTGTCTTTATTATAGACAAACACATTAGCCATGTCAAGATGTGAACTGCTATTCTCATAGTCAGCTGTTTCATATCTGATCGTTTCAATTTTCCAAGCTATTTTAAGCCACAAAATCACTTCTTAATTACCAGTTTGTTTAGCAACCCTAAGTCTGTCAGTCTCCATGTCCTTATCTACACTAAAAGAGAGAGAATCGATAAATCTGTGAAAAATATAGCATTTTTTCGTTTGGTAACTAGTAAATTATGTGAAAAATAACATTAAATTAACATAATAAAATCCTTTGAAGGATGGGTGTGGCAAAGCTCATTCAGCTCTTTGTTACAGGATGAGATAAAATGATAACTAAATGCCTTAGTCATTGTCAATACGACTATAATTTCTGTGATTCTTAACTCCATCTTTAATTATTAAATATTTCTTAATATCTCCATTTTCATTACTTTTTGATTAGTTTGAACCGTTATCATCATTAGGTGTTTTATTTTTAGATATGTACATAGAACCAAATTAGATTCTGATTAGGAACTTTATGTGGTGCTTCTTGTCCTTTATTATTTAGTATGAAGAAGAAGGGCATTGAACTTGGATTTGGAGGCATTCTCAGACTAATTAGGTTGATGTTCACATTCAGCTTTAATTGTAGCAAGATGCTGCCTATATGGCAGAAAGAAAGGGAACCTAGACAATTGCAATTCTGGAAAGGAAGATTGAGCACTCTTGCTTTTGTGAATTTCAGAAGCAGCGAGGATGACAAGAAGGGACGAAGATTATGTATTGGAAGCTGAAAACGTTGTAGTTGCAGAGAAAAGAACAAAGGAAGAACATAAGCATGCTGGTTGATTGGTGGTTGTAGAGTAATGAACAGTTTACTCTGTGATGTCAGAATTGTAACAATAAAAATTATCTATAATCCTTTCTACCATAGGCACAAAGTCTGAAATTTGGGGGAGGATGTAGTTGATTAGATCACTCTCTGTGTTTCACTGGCACTTATTCTATCAATCCTGAAAAGATGAAGGGCAAAGTTGACCCCAGCAGAATTTTAACTCAGAACGCAAAGACAAATGAAATTCTGCTAAGCATTTTGCCTGGCATGTTAACAATTCTGCCAGTGTGATGCTTTGGTGATCTATAATGTACATCAACATTAAATCATAAAAACCACAAAAATATGATAAGCTATAAGAAAAATCCTGAAAGTTGACACTATGGTTGTTATTACTCAAAGTTTGATCAACAATAAATATTAAACAAGCTATTAAAAGTTTGTCTAAATGAAAATGTATATTTGAAAACATACTTTGATTTCCTTTGAATAACTTTTGCATTTCTTGATCAAATCTAATGCTTTGAGTAATTTATGAAAAGTCTTTAGTATTCTAAACGAGAAATATTAAATGAACAGGCATAAGATAGAAGTGACTCTTTAGTTTTTGTTGTGACAGTTCTTGTCCTAGTAATGTGGTAAAATGATTCTGTCTCTCATATATATATATATATATATATATATATATATATATATAGAGAGAGAGAGAGAGAGAGAGAGAGAGAGAGAGAGAGAGA
>NC_068981.1:157341712-157349671 GCF_001194135.2 Octopus bimaculoides
CTCTCCATCTTACTTCATATATATATATATATATATGTGTATGTGTTTGTATGTGTGTGTGTATACATATATGTGAGTGTGTATATATATATATATATATATATATGCACATATATACATATATACATGTATATAAATACATATATATACACTCACACACATATATATACATACAAACACACACACACACACATATACACAAACACACACACATACACACATAGCATATGTATTTCTATGTTTTCTTTATGTGGTATGTTTGAGGTCCATTCTTCCAGTTAGTTTAATTCAAATTTACATAAATTCAGAACACTGTCCTTGTGAACTCTCCTTGTGCACTTAAATACCTTGTTTAGATGAACTAAAACTGCACTGTACAGGTTTCCATGTATCTATGTAACAAACAAACAAATACACACACACAGGTGACCCAAAACAAACTGTTATGTAGTAAATGACATTAGATACATGCACACATACATGTAAAGATAAAGTACTATAGTGAATACAATCATGAAATTTCAAATGTTGTGCAGAGAACATTCAATGAATTATCATGTGATAAAGAAATGCAAAATTGGACATTGATAAACTATATTTATCATGTTACTGGAAGCCCATCTATCACATGATATATGCATAGATATTTTAATCTATATTTTGCGACATTTTGCTTGGAAGAAAACAACAATAATGTTGACTTTTGTTGTTGTTTTTGCTGTTTATCCTGAGGCTAACCCCAGTAGATGAGGTTTATGATCAAAAACATTCAACCCTTCATCATCTAGTCATTTTTCATTTGTGCAGGGAACTCAGCACCTCATTACCCAATGTAACCCAATGTATATTTTTTACTAAGACAGTAAGAGTTATATGAGGGAATTTGGTTGCTATTTTTAGAAGGCCAAATGACCAAGCAGAGAGGGTATGGATGACCTGCTTTAAGAAGCTGGCTGTATGAAATATGCCTCATTACCAGGCAGGTCACACAACTTTAAAAAATTGAAGGTAAATTTTCATTAGGCATGCCATTCAGAAAGTTGCAGTTCACTCATGACTGACATAGAAGTTTCTTCATTGGTCTGTTAATTTATAACAAAATGTCAGCAGATAGACAGGAAGTTGTTAACATTGTTCTTCCTGTATGTCTGTTGGCTGGGAGCAGGACAGCATCAACTGTTATACGATGAATGGTGAGGCAAGGCATAATTTTAAATAGGCAAATTCTTGCAAGCACAATAAAAGGTCACAATCTATTGTATAGTAATAGAGCTCTCAGTTGTTTTTTAATCCCAGTTCAAACCTGACAGAGAAGACTGTATGTATGTATGTATATATATATATTAACTGAATGATTACTCAATACATTATGTAGAGTACATATTTATTATGCTTTTACAAAAAAGTTGTAACAATGACTTCTAGATTTTGACCTGATAGCCTTTATTGGACTGTCCAATGAAGGCTACCAGGCTGAAAATTCGAAGTCAATGTTGCCACACTTCTTGTAAAAGTATAATATATATATGTTATGATACATGATATAATGATTTTTTTTTGTTAAAATTCCTGTGACGAGGATTAACTATGCATTCCTTACCCCCATATAGTTTGTGAATTTAGAGGGTTTAGATTTGTAATACTATCCCTTTATTCCTCATTGTAGATGGGCAGATTTGCTACCTTACTATAATGGGTGTTATGTCTGTCCAGCTGTCTATCTGTCTATCTCTTTGTTTGTTCCCTCTTCATGGCCAGACGGCTGGATCAATGGTTATGATACTTTTGAGGATTACAAAGACGGTCGTCAGAAAGGTTTTTAGCATAAAAAAATCAGAAAGTATGATTATTTCGTGGATATCCATTTTTGAATTGACAAACCACCTTCACATTCTTATTAAAAATTCACCGACCACAAGTAACTCTGGATTTTCATTGTATAACTATACAATGAAAATCCAGAGTTACTTGTGGCCCCATCATAGATACAAAATGGGTACGAAGACGGTTAATAACGAAAATAAAATGGAAAATGTGTTTGTCAGTATATATAGTGTGAGTGATTATTTAGTGGTTATTGAAGAGTGTCAGTCTTGAGCAGGATTCGAAACAGCTAATCAAAGCAGCTGTTGTTTACATTACAGTTTTGTCAATCAAAATAACCCATGGTACCTGAACATCAAGACATTATTCACATAGAACAGTGAGTCTAAAGATTCCACTTGTGCATTCACAGCAAACAAGGCACAGGGCCAGACTTTAGATCGTGTATGTGTATTTTTAACCACTCCGATGTTTACACATGGCCAGTTACACGTTGCTATGAGTAGAGCCACGGACTCCAGTAATTTGAAAACAAGTGTCGAACAAACAGAAAATATTGTCTACAAATAAGTTTTGTAATCATATTGATATTATTGAAAGGAATATGATTCATAATTTAAATAAGGAAATTTGTGAACTTTGAATGTATAAGAGTATAAGCAAGTGTAAAAAAGTTTATATAGCTAAAATAAAAGTATATCTAAATAACATTTTTTTCTTAATACTTCTCATGTGGTGGTCAAAGGAAGCTCTGACTTTCATTAGAAGTGGTCCACATAACCATTCATGATACAGAGGCTGGGAGCCTATTTCAGTTCATGAGTGAATCATCATCTCATGTCACTTAGTTGCAAACACATGTCATATAGCTGCAATAGAATGCTGTATCACCAACAATAATGTGATTTCTCTAAGACATCACCCAGTAATCTATCAAGTCCATTTACACATATCTCAATACATACTGCTGTTATGACTTTGCTCCCTCATTTTATGCGTCCGTCATAGATGGGTAGATTTGCTAGTGTAATATAATATAATATAATATATTCTGGGTTCAGTCCCACTGTGTGGCACCTTGGGCAAATGTCTTTTTCTATAGCCTTGGGCTGTCCAAAGCCTTGTGAGTGGATTTGGTAGATAGAAACTGAAAGAAGCCCATTGTAAATGTGTGTGTGTGTGTGTGTGTGTGTGTGTGTGTGTGTGTGTCTGTCCCTCATCACTGCTTGGCAACCAGTGTTAATGTGTTAATGTGTTTATGACCCTGTAACTTAGCAGTTTGGAGGAAGAGATCAATAGAATAAGTACCAGGCTTAGAAGAAAAATTAAGTACTGAGGTTGATTCATTCAACTAAAAATCCTTCAAGGTGGTGCCCCATCATGGCTGTTACCTAATAACACAGGCAAGTAAAAGACAAAAGATAATGAATAAATATATATATATATATATAATTTGCCGTGACATTAAAAATGGTTATTGAGCACATGGACGAAGTGGGCATGGTTTTGGCCCTGGGTCAGTATTACTCACTGGTGAGAACAAAGTGGTCATTCACAAAGTTTGAAAGCACTGTGATATGGGTATGTCTAATTTTCATTTTCAATTCTTTTTGTCTATGGTACAGGGTCTTAAAATTTTACTGCTTGTTCCCTCGATTTCGCCCTTGTGTACAAGTGAAAACTGTGGGTTTGAGTCGTTTTGACTGCTATTTTTAGCATGCTAGTGCTGCAAGTAGTACCCTTCATTATTAATTAATATATATATATATATATATATATAATTATTATTATTATTATTATTATTATTATTATTATTATGATTTGGCTCTGAGTGACTCAAAGCTTCACAGGCTTCTTACAAAAACCTAGCTCATTCAAGTTTAGATTACTGAATGAAGAAGTACACAAAGTCCAAGATGGCTACTGGAAAATGGGCTGCTATTGGTCAAGATGGGTTACATAGTGTTAGTAGAAGTGAGTTCAGCATTTCAGCAACATCAGATACATTAGAATGAATTTCTTGGACTATGTGGCTGGACAGGAAGCTGGTGGTGCCCTTGTGTCTGGTGGGCCTTCGAAGGGAATTGGAAGCTGCCAGAAGCAAAGCCGATGTATGTGTGTGTGTGTGTGTACCAGATGTACAAGTGCATGGATGTGGGTGTGTTATTGGGTGTATGAGTGTGTGTGCATACAAATATGTGTGTGTTAGTGCCTGCTGTATATGCATACAAGTGTGAATGTGTTTAGGATGCATGTATGGGTATATGTGCATAAGTATGTACATACTTGTATTATACCTTGTGTATAAATGTATGAGTGTGTGCATGTTTGTCTGGAAGAACATGTATGCATGTGCTTTTGTCGAGTGTGTATGTTTGTGTGCATATATATACATGCCTTTGTATGTATACTGCATGATAGATTTATGCTAGTGTAATTGCAACAGCATTACTGGGTAAGGGGGGGGATAGGTGTTGGTATTTGGTGGTGAGAGGTGGAAGGGAAGAGAGGAGAAGTATATATACATAGACGTGTGTATGTGTGTGTGTTTGTGTTTGCATGCACATACTTCATTTATGATGGTGAATGTAGGGGTTACATGAGATGCATAAGGTTGTGAAGTTGGCCTGTGGTTTGCATAGGTATATATGGTTAGGAACCCTGTTTTTGGTAGTGGGGCAGCCAGTGTTGAGGCACAGCCAATGTTAAGGTGGTATATCTGGGTTGTTGGCAGCCAGTGGTTTGAAGTTCACCAGGAGGGTGTACCTCTGAGGGCAACAATAAGATAGTTCATATTTCCTGTTGATTGTTACTACAGGTTGGTGGAGAGTGTGCAGTCTTTCATGGAAGCAGAGATGGCAATTTCAGGTGGTAGCTGAGCAGGCTGGGGCTCTGTCAATGGTTGCCCATTTGATGATGGGTGGGTGGGGGTTTCATTCTGGGGGTCATTAGTATCTCTAAAGGAAACAAGACAAAGAGGTGGAATTCTCTCTATTCCTGCATCTAAACAAGTGCAAATGCTGTGTGTACCTTCCCTTGAAGTTATTGGTCATCATACCTGTGTATTATCTTGTGATGCCATTGGATGGTGTGAGGGTAGCTCTATAGACAATGGCCCTTGAAAAGCAGGATCCTCTTAGAGAGCAGCTGGTAGGGTTTTGGAAGTTACAGATTTGGGTTGGATGTTGTGCAGGTGCATGTTTGTGTCTGTTGTAGCATGCAATATTAGAAGCAACATTATCTTGGCAGGAGTAGCTCACCTTCATGTTATGTAGTTTGAAGAATTTATATTACTTGTGGCCCTTGGAGAAATGCTTCTTAATCAGTGACAGGAAACTCTTAGCTACATTGTTGATAACTTTTGGGTTAGATGGAGGGTTGAACCAGATTATCTTTCTCTTTCTGATCCTATGCGAGTGTTGGGGTAGGCATTAAGGGTTCTCCATTAGCATATATCAAAATATTTTTACTTTTTGTTTGATGTGCTCAAGTCTTTTGTTGGCAACTTACTTTATTCATGTATGCTACCTACACTGCATATTTACTCATACCATATATTTTATAGTCATTTTTCTCTGTTGGCATCAAAGATTTTGTCTCTCTCAGAATAAAGGACAGATAATATGACGTTTGTTTACAAAGCATGACTTTCCATGGTAGTGAAAATGTGCATAGAATACAGAGGATATGCAAAAGCTGGACAAAAATGAGGTGAGCATAGTCTGTCATGAATTCTTTTGCTCACAATAAAAGCTGTCCCTTTTATTGTATTTGTAAAAACTTGCTTAATTAAAATGATATATTCCTTATCCTTCATTATATAACAGCTGAAGTTGTCTTTGTTCACTTTCAGCAATTATCTTTGGGCTTCTCCAGTCTTGTGTCATGTGCTTCCAATGTTATTGAGTAAAGAATTCTGTCAATATTAACCCCACCTCAGGCAGCAAGCTGGCAAAATTATTACTGCACTAGAAAACATGGTTAGTGACATTTATTTCAGCTCTTTACGTTCTGAGTTCAAGTACCATCTAGGTCAACTTTGCCTTTCGTCTTTTAGGGATTGATAAAATAAGGACCAGTTGAGCACTGGGATCAATGATAATTTTGTTTCCTGCTCCCTTCAAAATTGCTGGGTTTGTGCCAAAATTAGAAAGAATATTAATTGAAGCTATCAACAGCTTTTTGTCAATTTATAATTCCATTTTATGTGCTGGTTAATGGCTTCTAACAACAGTTTTTCTCTTTTACAGCTATATGATTAAGAAAAAACAGAAGCAAGGGAGATAATTAAGTTCCTAACTGTTAAAGCAATTTCTCTTTCAGAGAAGAACCATTTCAAAATCTTGTCATCTTTTCAGTTGACTACAGAGACAAAAAGAAAAATAATCTTGTTCTAAATTTTGCTGTTGAATCCATTGCATCTATTTTAAAACAGTATGAGATGAAACATGCACAAACATCTTCATGGTAAACAGATTTTTAGTGGTATTATGAAAAGGCTTTAGATAAATTCATTGCATTTTTCATATTATAGATATCCTGAGTTTTGTGCTTTATGTAGCTTGCTGAGAAAGCTTGATATCAACACTTATAACGTCAAATGTTTGTTTATCAGGTATAAAAGAGTTACAGAGGCCTTCTTGATAGTCGAAGAACCTAAAATGTCATTGATTTGTATTCCATTACTGGGAGTGTGTTGTAGCCATGGATATTCTCACATGCTTTATTCACTTACCTGAAAATGCCAGTAATAGCAGAAAGAGTAATCTTGATCCATATTTATATTTGCATATATCTCTGACTTTCAGATGCAACAGCTGAGAATGGAAATGACTTAGAATCCCTGAATCTTAATGCTTAGTGTTTAATGTTTTTAAAATACTCTATGAAACTCTAATTAATCTTAATAGTCACTGCATATAAACAATGCTAGAATCACAAAGTTCTAATGTTATTGTGTTTATACATCTGTTGTGCCAAGTGCTGGTTGTTAAGTTGCTTTAAGCCTTGGCTGTTGCATTACTTCTGCTTTGTACTGGAGGACAAGATAGTGCAAAGCACCTGAATTTAGTAAGATTTCTGTAATAAGTATTGATAACTGTTGTTATTGTTGCTTAACTCTAAGGTCAAACCTGATGGGACAGATTTATGATCAAGGACATTCCAATCATGACCATCTTTCTTTTTTTTTTTTGCAGTTAATATATCTAAGACTATGTTATCCAAAGTGCTTTCTTCTTTGTAAACAGTAAGGTGAAATTTGAGAGTGATTTAACAGATATTTCTAGTAGGTCAAGCAACCATAAATAAGACTCCTCATTGGTCCATATTGCTGAATGTTGTTCTTGTTGTTTAACCCGTGTCATCGTTGATTGAACTGGTTTATGATCAAAGCCGTTCAGCCATGATCCTTCTGTTCATTTTTAGACAACTTTATATAATGTACTCTTTCTGTTTTAAAATATTAGTGTGATTTGAGAGATATTTTGGTTGCTATTTCTAGCTGGTCCAGTGATCATGGGAACATTTCAAGTTCTTTTGAGAGAGGTTGCATCATTGACAGTTTTATCAACTACTAGTTTTAAATTCATGTCCCCTTCATGGCCAGGATAATGTACAGTTAGCTGTCATCCACTCATGAGTACGGATTGGTAAAATACCACGCTTTTGCTAATTCTTTCAGGTTCCTGTGAAGTTGCAAGCAAACATATGTAATCTCTTGGTCCTCCTCACATTTGATTCAGTAGCACATCTGTGAAGTGATAACTACAGGGAGAGAGAGAGAGCTGCATCAGCATACAACTGGTATTCATTTGAATATACTGGAGCAAATGAAATAACATACCTTGCCCAAGGATACAATACACTGCTCATTCCAAGAACTGAATGCAGTTTGTGACCATAAGCTGAATACCTTGAGTACTACTCTATACGCCTTCAATGCCTAGATAATGGCAACAAGAAACCACTTAAGTGTATTGTCTTTGTATTACTTAACGAACACAAAGTCTTTAGTGGTAGCCCTATAACATCAATGTATGTCTGTCTATCTATCTATCTATCTATCTATCTATCTATCTATCTATCTATTTACATATCATCATCATCATCATCGTTTAACGTCCACTTTCCATG
>NC_068981.1:157350376-157360238 GCF_001194135.2 Octopus bimaculoides
CTACTACTACTACTACTACTACTACTACTACTACTACTACTACTACTACTACTACTACTACTACTAATAATAATAATAATAATAATAATAACAATAATAATAATAATAATATTAATAATAATAATTATAATAATAATAATAATAATAATAATAATAATAATAATAATAATAATAATTATAACAATAATCTCTAACATGCACAAGACCATATATTTGAAGGAAGTTTTTAGTTGATTATATCAACCCTATTACTTTGCTGTGAGTCGGTGGCCAGTGGGTGATGATCCATACCCAGTACTATCCTCTCAGCAATATAGCAACACTTAATATAAAAACGGATAAGTGGTATAAAGGAATACTAAGCATGGTATGTAACAATGACTGGCTCCATTTATTTAGTACATGCTTGTCTTGATGACAAGAGTATGAAGGCAAACTGTTACAGTATAACTATCAAAGGTTGGAATGGAAATCTCTGTAATCAGATGGACATCTCAATCCCTTCTGACCAACACATCACAAAAAAAGAGATAAAAAAGTACACTACTAACTTGGTCACCTAGATAGCAGAAGCTATCAACTAAGTCTAATTTTTCTCCCAATAATAATAATAGAATCAACCAGAACAAACAAGACCGAACGCTCTGAGAAGTAAGACAACAACAATAATAATAATAAAATTCATATGACTACAATTTGAATTTTCCTTCAATATTTAATTTTTATTCTGCACGGCAAATGCTGTTATAAAGATATTGCTTACAGTTATAATCAGTATTAAAATGATTATAGTGTTGTTTAAAATGTTCTGCCTGTTTAATTGTTCTTGCGTACTGCCTCTGGACACAGCAAGTATCCATAGCATGTGTGCCACAATTACTTGAAGGACAAGTGACACGGAGATGAGAGTGACGAGCAGTATAAAGTAAGAGCTGTCTTGACCGCTGTCCAGTACTGACTTCAACTGCGACATATTAGACATGAGTAAGGAGATGTCCAACAATCCCTGTGCCATTGTCTTCTTCGTCAAATAGTGTTTGTAGTCAAAGTGTTTACTTGCTGGAGGCATTTCCTTTAGAAGAGATACAAAATATGGTGATCAGCAGTGGATTTTAGAAGGTGAGGAAGGACAGGTGGTTAACAACATAATAGTTAGAGAGGGTGTGATGAAGAGATGCGCTATTGAGAAAACAGAACAAGCAAAAGAGGGAAAGATGAGTGAGAAGGGGTATGAATATGAAGCGGGAAACAGAGAAGTGAGTTAAGAGTTTATGGATAGCTTCTTGTTTAAGAATGGGGCTATCACTGTAAAGCAGATTAATCAAACCCATGCCAGCTTAAGAAAATAGGTGCTAAAACAATGATGATGGATGATACACAAAGTGTTAGTTAAGAAAAAGAGAGAGAGAGAGAGAGCTTTATCTATACCTGAAAGAGGTCCATCTGAGATGGAAAAATAAGTTGAATATATAAATAAGTGTATCTGATCCAAATGGAAGATGAAAGAGAAAAAAGGCTTTTGTATGAAAGACTGGAAGTGTGTATGTATGTGTGCATGTGTGTGTGTGAATAGATAACCATTTAGGCACATAAGCATATATGTACAAATGTATTTGTGTGCATGTGTGTGTTTACATAAAGGTGTATGTAAGTGTGAATATTTAACCATGTATGCAGAAATGTATATATGTACAAATGTATTTGTGTATGTGTTTGTGTGTGTGAATAGATAACCATTTAGGCACATAAGCATATATGTACAAATGTATTTGTGTGCGTGTGCGTGTGTACATAAAGGTGTATGTAAGTGTGAATATTTAACCATGTATGCACAAATGCATACATGTACAAATGTATTTGTGTATGTGTGTTGTGTGTGTTGTGTGTGTTGTGTGTGTGTGTGTGTGTGTGTGTGTGTGTGTGTTTAAGGCAGTGATTCATGAACTGGAGTAAAACAAAAACCTTTTGTTATGGATATGGCAGCTGTGCATATGTGAGAAAAAGACCTAAGCTAGAACACAGAACATCTCAATAGTTGCTAAATGGCTAAAGTAGTTATAGCTACATTAGGTTTGATATGGAGGCTGTATAGATAATGGTGGGGGTGGGTGGGAATAAAGCTGTAGTGTGGAGCAATGAATTCCAACATTTAGCGGTTGAATCAATACTACTTGACACCACTGGATGGAAGGATACTGAAAGATGATGCCAATTGACTGTGATCTTCTGCCGACAGTTTATGAAGAAAGTGTTCTGTAGTGGAAGCTGTACACAGTAACATATATGCATATGTACGTTTGTACATACATAGATACATACATGCATAATACCTAGATACATGCATGCATAATACCTACCTACCTACCTACCTACCTAACTACCTCCATACATACATTGATTGATTGATTGATGATGGCTGCCCCCTCATTATCGAGTATGGCCATTGCACGAAGCTTAACTTAACGGTGCTGTGATCGAATGTGACTTTTTAGCCCAGTCAAAGATCTACAATGTCTTGCACAGAGTTGGCATCCAAAACCTTTACTGGCAATAGCTGGCTGTTGTTGTAATTGGGCTCCAAGTTCAATAAAAGGCATCAACAACCAGTGATTTCTGGTATCTTGGCCGACCAATAAATTGTGGTTGACCAAATTTATATTTTTGGAAGATTGGTTTTCATTATATTTTTGACAATTGTTGAAAGAAACATTGTTAGCAAAGTGATATTGCAAGAAGATGTATGTATGTATGTATGTATGTATGTATGTATGCAGTGTCTGTGCAAGACCGTGCCTCAGTAAAGCTGGGCTTATGAGTCATCTTCGTAGTCATAAAGCAAGATCGATGATTGACTACCAGGCCGCTGGTGATGATGCTACACACCATACTAATCATGTCTGTCGGTCAACCACAATTTATTGGTCGGCCAAGATACCAGAAATCACTGGTTGTTGATGCCTTTTATTGAACTTGGATTTGCTGAACAATACATGACTGTTGGTGTTAACTTAAAGTTTTGAAAATGCCTTTCCACCAAATAAAAAAGATAAACTTCCTGGTTGAGATTTTTCTTTTATAGGAATGTAGTTTCTTGAAGGTATTCTTTTAGAAAATAATCTGGTTTTACTAAGGTTATTTTTCAAATCATATTCTTAAAAAAGCAAGCTGGATACTTTACTGCAATTTCATTATGAACACTGCATAATTCCTCAGTGTTAGTTTGGTAAACACAAGTTTTATGGCAGTAAATTTCATCAAAGCTATTACCTAATTATAGGTTTGGAAAAAGAAAAAACTCAATGCAAAAATGTTCATTTTATATCATGGCCCATGCTTCTATTTCAGGTAGTTGTTTGCAAACCATAAAAAATTGACACTATTTGATCTTTTCATATTACAGTTGTATATTTTATTGTAATTGAAGCAGTTGCAAAGATCCCTGCTGATTTTCATATTAAATCTTGGTATGAATGAATTGCCATGTGATATTGAAATGTCTTTCTAAGACACTGAAATGTCTGCTAGAATGTAATAGAGAACTCTCTTTTTGCAGTAGATACATATATGGGCCAAATGACCTTTTCTTTTTTTTTCTATATATTTTTTCTTTTTTCACTAAGGGGATTTTATCTGAAATTACAATACAATGTGTATTTGAAAATGTGCAGAGAACTGCAGCATGAACAGTCATACTACAGCAGTCATGAGTAAACTGACTGATGAACTAATGGAGCACATAAAATGCTCAGATATTAATGTTTGTACATCAAAATAGTCATACTAAAATAATTTCATATTATTTGAGCTCATACAATTGAGACTTGGTTTGGAGATGTGTGTGTGTGTGTGTGTGTGTGTGTGTGTGTGTGTGTGTGTGTGTGTGTGTGTGTGTGTGTGTGTGTGTGTGTGTGTGTGTGTGTGTGTTTGTGTGTGTACTGTAACTACGGTCTTTCTTGGTGTAAAAATGTAATTTTCTCCCTGAGTGAAGGACAAAATATATGATATCGGGTGGTAGTGAAAAATGAGTGGTGAGTGTAGCAAATGAGTAAGGGCTGGATAAAAATGATGTGAGCATGCTCTGCAGTATGTGTAATGTTAGTAAGCATGCAAAGCAGAGCATAAACAAACTGAGAGGAAAATGGATACAAGAGAAATAGAAATTTCATGAAGAGTGCAAGAGAGGGGACTGTAGATACAATCATGAGATGCATATGCAGGATGACAGTTGGACAGAGAATTCCTGTAGGATCCTGTAGAAGAGGAAGACTACAGACGATGTCAGAAGTTGTAGTAAAGGCTGGCCAAAAAAGTATAACAAACACAAGATGAAATTTATATAATTTGTCCCCAACATATGTTTCACCATTGTGGTTATTTGCATTCTCTGCAGTGAGTGTTCTGTGAACAATTGGATGCTGAACCACAACAATTCATCTGAGGAAGACTTTTTCCTTACACTGCTAAGTACTGTAGTAACCACACCACTTTACTAGAAGCAGAATGGATGATGAAACTATATATATATATATATATATATCTTTTACTGGTTTCACACTTAAGACTTCAACAATACTGAAACATTGTCTTCAAGCATTTTAAGCCATCATATCGACCCCACTAGTTATTTCAGTCTGGCAGTTAATAATTTCTCAATCTCTATTTTTTGAATCATTAAGGTAAAAGACATAAAGGAAGATAACATCTCAACACCAACAACAGATGTAACTGGACTGAATCAAAACCATACTTATTAAGGAAAAGTTAATTCAAAGAAAGAAGGTAAAAAATATTGAAAGAGGTGGAAAGAAAACCCTATAAAAATTATATCAGAATAACGGTTGGGATTTCAAGATATAACTTGCTATAGAAGGAACTTAAAGCCTATATGGAAGCATATGTGGAGCTTTAGGTCGATAAATTTTGCAAATATTTGAGTGGTACACTTTGTGTGTATGATTTCAGGACATGCTCCTTTTGTACAACAGAAAATTATAAATGAATATGTTTGCTCACCAGAAGAAAGGATGTGACATCACATTGAAGACAGTAGAATAAATAATTTTTTTAAAAACATGTCCTGTTTGTAAAAGCATATATATCTGATGATTTAATAGTGATAGAGCTGATAATGGAGGTATAGTAATGTTGATCTGAAGAGAACAACGATTTAAATTGAACAAAAAAACCCTCAAAAAACAAAAAAATGACCAACGAATTAACTAATAACAAATTGACAATTCAGAGAATTGGATATACAGAGTACATTAACTGAATAACAGAATTTATATTATTTTGAGAGTTAAAGTTCTGGAAACAAAGACTTGATAGGAGATAAGAGCATGTGTATTTCCTTTATATCCTGTTATCATAAGTTGATCCTTTCCATTTATTCTTACACTGTATAGACTTAATGCCATGTCCCAAATAATTCATAATTCATATAAATTTATAATAGGCCCTATGAAGTATGCATATTTTGTTATCATATAAATAAAAATGCACTTAACACACATATGTACACATAACACACATACATACACATAAGGATAACTAGTTAATAATACATATATATAAGTTGCCAAAAATATCAGAAGTATCTTAAGAAAAAATTAAAAAATTTACATGAGCGTGCAAAGCACAAGTGCAAAGGAAAATGTTATAAGCGGCATTAGAAAATATCATAAACTTAAATAACAAAAAGAATTGTGTATGTGTATTAAAAGGCAGAAAGGTGAACGGTTTCAGCATGTGGTTAATAGAAAGTAGAAGGCAAATATAGTATCAACAGAAAAAAATTAGGCATAAAAGTTATTAAAAATACAAAAAAGGAAAGAGAATTCTACATGCAAAAAATAGAGATGGTTAATAATGTGTTAATAATAAGCGGATAAATGAAGAACTGTTTGAAATTAATGGTGCAAAAATTAACACAGAAACTAAAAAGAAGTTAGGGGTGTAAAGATGATTTGGCTGAGATAAAGCCCAAATCTAATAGGATCTTCATTAAAGGAAATAAAAATGTATTGAAATTAAAATGTGAATTGCAAACTTTAAACTAAATAAGGCAGCTAGTGCTTGAAGGATTAAAACAATTTAGCAAGTGTATGTTAGGTTATTAACTATGCTTTTACAACAATGATGTGGAGGTGCAATGGCCCAGTGGTTAGGGCAGCGGACTCGCGGTCATAGGATCGCGGTTTCGATTCCCAGACCGGGCGTTGTGAGTGTTTATTGAGTGAAAACACCTAAAGCTACACGAGGTTCTGGCAGGGGATGGTGGCGAACCCTGCTGTACTCTTTCACCACAACTTTCTCTCACTCTTACTTCCTGTTTCTGTTGTGCCTGTAATTCAAAGGGTCAGCCTTGTCACACTGTGTCACGCTGAATATCCCTGAGAACTACGTTAAGGGTACACGTGTCTGTGGAGTGCTCAGCCACTTGCATGTTAATTTCACGAGCAGGCTGTTTCGTTGATCGATGTCATAAGCGACGGAGTGCCAACAACATCAATGATAAAAGACCAGGAATGAAAAGATCAGTTGAAATTGGTTTTATTGGCAATTCATATTAACAATTTGAGATTGTGTAGAGAAAGCTAAATGTTCTTAGAGATGAGTGGCTTCAATGAATTTTTGCATAAAATACCAAGTAAATGGATATATAGATAGGCTGATGAAGTTTGAAAAAAAAATAGAGTTAGTAATATTAGTTAAGGAAAAGATAAGGCATGTAGTACATATGAAGAGATACAAAAATTAAAAAGCTCAGAGGTTCAAGGAAACTTCAAAATTGTGAAACCAGCAAAGTAACAAACACATGTCAAATATAAGATGCAGAAATAGATTCAAGCAGAAAACTGAATATACTGAACCTATATCTTGGAAACACAAACTTAAAAATAGAATATGTAATATGTGGATGAATCCACCTTTTAATCTCAAAGTAGACCACTTTGTAACAGGAATTTTTACTTAAGAATACTCCCCATATAATCATAGGTATTATAGTACTTTCAGTAAACTTCCTATTAAGATCCTAATGCCATAATTTATGCTTCTTCTAACCTAATGAAATTAAAGCAATCTAGTACTATATATACAACTAATAATTGTAATTATGCTAATTATTTGTCATGTCCTTTCAATTTCTAATGCTTAAATAAAGATACCACATACAAAAGTAAAACTACAGACTACACTAAAATATAAATGGATCTCACTGCCAAATCCTTTAAGATTCAAAGTTTTCCTTTCAGACACATTCCACATGTAAAACTATATCTCTTTGAAATTGTAAGTGGAACCTAAAGACCATAACCTTTCAAAACACAGACATAGAACTAGACACAGTAAATTACTGATGTACACACAGACATTCAGGCAGAAACATAAACACATTGCACATGCATACATGTGCATGAATATATATACAGAGCATGTAAGTGCTTGCATGCTCAAAATGCATTTGTGAGCATCTATAAACAGGCGTCTATAAACATAAGCACACAGAATTTGCACATTTATGCAAGCATACATATATACATCTAGGAAGAATATATATATAGCATTCAGGCATACACACACACATATACAACAAATCCAGGTTACTCTATACCATACACAGCACAATCATCTCCAAGTAAAATTTCACATGGATCTTGTTTTCTTATGAACACACACACGTGCGTATGCATGTATGTACACACACGTATACATACACACCACGCACAAGTTTTCTTGTCTATCTTTTTATCCCACTGCATATTTGTCAACAGAGTAAAAATGTCTTATTGTCTTGTAATGGAATTTCTATATTCCATTTAGATCATTAAACCCTTATACTACACAGCGCATTCAAACAGAATCTGTTCCTAATCAGTATGCATCTTTAATGGGAACAAAGTTCATATTTAAATTTTAAAAGAATGATTATTTTGTGTGTATGAATAAACCAGTGATTTACTGGAATTAAAAATAGAGTTCTGAGACTCTAAATAATTTCCTGTTTCAAGTTGCTCCTACTTTAGAAGATCATTGATCGATTTCGTTCAACTAGTGACTACCTCGAATTTTTAGACTTATGATATTAAGCATTGAAATTTCTAATGTGTCGTTTCTTTTCTAAGACAGTAGGGTACAAAGTGAAGGAAGTACGGCTGCTATTTTTAGCAGGTCGAACGCTCGCGAAGATACTTCTTCTCCAGCGTTTGTTGGCACATTTGAGCTTACATGCGAGTATTATAGCAGAAAATCATGTTATGAATAGATTAAATCGAATATATTAATAGTTTAGGTGGGAAATGACTAACTATCAATTACAGAAGGGAAACAATGAACTTCAAAAGTATCAGAGTTATTTCCCCTAAACAATTACTAAAATAATGCATCTTGAACAAATCGTTGGTGCATGCGTGTGTGTATGTGTCTGTGTGCGTAATATGTGTGTGTGTGTGTGTGTGTGTGTGTGTGTGTGTGTGTGTGTGTGTGTGTGTGTGTGTGTGTGTGTGTGTGTGTGTGTGTATGTGTAATACGTTTAACTACATATCAATTGAATTGGAAAACCCACTAAAACTCGAATTTATCAATATACTAGCTTCAAGTTTCGTACTAAAATAAACAGTAGAAATGGCATGAAAATCCAAAGGGAATGACGAATAACGTTCATGAGAACTTTAACACATAGTTACACCTTTTAATAATAGTTTCAAATTTTGGCACAGGGCCAACAATTTCAGGGAAGGGGATAAATCGATTACATCGTTCTCAGTGTTCAACTGGTACTTATTTTACCGACCCCAAAAGGATGAAAGGTAAAATCGACCTCGGCGGAAATTGAACTCAGAACATGAAGACGGACGAAATGTATTTTAGTATTTTGCCAGGCATACTAACGATTTAACAATTATTTCTTTTTTGCCCACAGGGGGCTAAATATAGAGGGGACAAACATGGACAGATAAAGAGATTAAGTCGATTATATCGACCCCAGTGCGTAACTGGTGCTTATTTAATCGACTCCGAAAGGATGAAAGGCAAAGTCGACCTCGGCGGAATTTGAACTCAGAACGTAGCGGCAGACGAAATACCGCTAAGCATTTCGCCCGGCGTGTTAACGTTTCTGCCAGCTCGCCGCCTTAGATTTTATTAAAATATTACAACTGTAACAGGTTGAATTATTTAATACAATTTCGATTCCGCCATCTCGCCGTCTTGTTACACCATTATTAAAATAATGGAGTGAAATAATACAAGCTCCGCCTGAGAAATTCCAAATACTTTCCCACTACCCAATATCAGCATTACTAGGCGCAGGTGTGGCTGTGTGGTAAGAAGCTTGCTTCCCAACGGCCTGGTTTTAAGTTTAGGTCAAACGCGTGACACCTTGGGCAAGTGTCTTCTACTATAACCTCGGGCCGGCCAAAGTGGATTTTGTTGACGGAAATTGAAAAAAGTCCGGATTGAGCTGCTGTCTTGCTGACTTTGACATATTTTCTGTTACTTTGTTATATACCAGTTGTATTCAATGAACTTTCTACAATCAGAGAGGATGAAGATCATAGTTTTGTTCATTCCATTTCTTTTTCTCGTTCCAATTTTTGCATCAACCTTCTTCATGTTTTTTCCACGATTTTTCTTATTTTCTCATTGTCCATCGTCCTTATTTTAAAATATATATAACGCATTAACAGAGTCTGAAAAATTGCTTTGAGGTACATGACGTATCTTATAGATATGCCTGTTCAAGTATCATAAAAGCATGAAACTATTAATAACTCTTCTGGTTGTATATTAAATTGATATTTATCTCTCACTGGTTGGGGTACTTTTTTTGTTGATTCTATCTCTATCGTATCAATAAACT
>NC_068981.1:157360388-157366212 GCF_001194135.2 Octopus bimaculoides
ATAATATATATATATATATATATATATATATATATATTTGTGTGTGTGCAAGTGCTTGCCCCGCCCCCACCGGTTGACAACTGGTGGTAGTGTGTTTACGTCCCTGTAACTAGTGGTTCGGCAAATGAGACCGTTAGAGTAGGTACCAGACTAATAATAAGTACTGGTGTCGACCCATTCGTCTAAAAACACTTCAAGGCGGTGCCCTAGCATGGACGCAGTCTAAAGACTAAAACAAATAAAAGATAAAAGATACAAAATAGCTTTATGGAGCTAACAAGACAGCTTGTATATGGTTTTTCGACTTATAAGAAATAGCAGCCTAATCGGAAACTTTGCTTGAAAGAGAGACTCTATGTTCTTCTGAATAGGGATTACTCGGACGAGGACAAATGATGGCATTGGTTTTATTGTAAAGAATTCACGTCTGAAGATGGTGGAGCCTAGTGAGAAAGGGACCGAACAGGTTTTCTCTCTTTGGCTCTTCAAATCTGATGAGATTGTGAACCTCCTGCAGTGGCTATGCTTAAATCTTCTACTTCATTCATGACTTAAGAGACTTCTACGATCAGCTCTCAACTATAATACAAAAGCTTCCAAGTTCGAAACAGTTGCTGCTACGAGGCAGCTTCTTTATCAGAGTGGGCGTCGCTAACAGTTCCTAGTTCAGAAGCCTAGAGTAGTATGGCTGGGTCTAGCAGCATAAATGCGAACGAACAACTGTTCGTACAATGAAACTTTGCACATATTAAGAATTTGTGTCTCCAACACCTATTTGCAGACCATTTCCAGACCAAAGTTAGGGCAAGATATCTTGAGGACACACTTCGTATTCCGACTATAATTAGACCTGATAATCAAAAGATGTCGCCACCTGAGAAACATGCTTTCAGAGTGCCGACTGTGACATGAACCATTGTCTGTTTTGCAGCATAATCAAATTTCTTTCTGAGAAGTGCTTCGATGCAGGTAAGACGCAATGCCTAGATAAAGTAAAAGAGAGAGAGAGAGAGAGAAAGAGAGAGGGGGTGGAGAGAGAGAGAGAGAGAGAAAGGGGGAGAGAGAGAGAAAGGGAGAGAGAGAGAGCAAATTAAGTAGATCGCACGAGAAGAGATAGATAGCGAGTTAAAGAGCTAGCGAGATGGATGTATAGACCGATGGATAGACAGATAAATATAGGTATAGAAATAGCGAGATAAACAGATAGATAAATGAAGAGCGAGATAGACAGGTAGACAGACAGACAGATAGATAGATAGATAGATAGATAGATAGATAGACAGCTAAGTAATAGATACAAAGATTGTCATACAGACAATTAAATGGTTGATTAACATACAAACGTCTGTACATGTATGGGGTTATGTACTGTATATCAACATTGACTTATAAGACCCACAGCACCAGTGATATTAGGTCAGTGCGAGACCAATTAAACGTCGATACGTGTTTAAGTGATAAATTCATATCGTGCAGCAAGTATTACGATGCGACTCGACAAAATGTGTGCAGGTTTTAAAATCATTAGTTGATTTTAAATGAAACGTGTGGGTGTATATTTTATTGTTATAACAGTTATCAATCAACTGACACATAAATCAATAGTCAAGAAACCGTTTCGGGTCTAGTAGTTTATAGTGATCATAATTTTCACCTGGTCATACAAGATCGAGACAATGATGTTCAAGAGACAAAGGGCTTCTTTCTACTACTGGTGGGATGAAAGCTAAGTTATAGTGTATCGGTTTGTAATTCCACGATTCTACTTAGATCAGTGGTTCCCAAACTTTTTAGAGACGCGACCCACTATTTATGACACCAGTTTATGGCGACCCACTTAACTCTACTGGGTAAAAACATTAATGAAAGAAACAAATTTATTTCAGATTACATTTTCATTGAGGCCTGTGAGAAGGATGAGACTGTTTCTTGCTACGCTCAATAATAGAATTAACATCAGGTTCCATGCGTGATAGTTTCAGCCGAATTTGAGAGCTGCTAAATAGTAGCCTCCTGGTGATCACTCCTATACTTTTTTGAATAATTTATAAACTTAGTGAAATTTACACTGTCTTACTGATTTAAATCTTTTACTATTTATATTAAATGTGAAACAAAACGTTTTATAACTGTTTCGACGTCTCCATACCCTATGGGCAGGTATTAACTCTAATACAAAACCTTGAAGCAGTAACTGTTATCGGCTCGATCAGTGTTGTACTGCGCCTAGTTAAATTCTCTATAAATAGGTAAAAACAGTCTTTTCCTTTTTACGATTACGTACGAATAAATAACTTGAGAAAATGACCACTCTGATTTGTTAAGTTCGTGAAAAAAGCCTACTGCTTGATAAAACAACCAGTCTATGAGTTTTGAACTATCTTGATAGACAGCAGCTAATCAAAGCTAATGCGTAATTTTATAACTTTTTGCGACCCACTAGGATTCCGTTCGCGACCCATCAGTGGGTCGCGACTCATAGTTTGGGAACCACTGACTTAGATGGTTTGTTTGATTGAGTGTTGTTGTATAGCCACAGGTAATCTCTGATCGAGCAAATTTATGACGTAAGGCATTCCCGATGCGATCATACTGTGTTTCCATAGTATCCTTACAAGCGTGATAAAGTAATGTAATCTGTTTGAAGTATTGCAATATATGTAAATGGGTAAATGTTTCCAAATAATACTTTGAGTTAAGCGGCTGAAGGTTTAAATAAATTATGTAGGGTGATGTTAATGAATGAAAACAAAGAGAAAAAGATTGTATTACCTGACATATAATGTTTAATGATCCCATAATATTTCGGGGGGAACTTTTTACTTTTTCAAACGAAGGAATAAGATAATCAAAGATTTCTGAGAATGTGTTATTATCTTCAGGCCAGTTTAGTGTGATTTAAAGGGTATTTAGCTGCTATTTCTAGTAAGTCGTGTGATCGTGAAGAAGTCGATGGAATAAGTGTAAGTCAAATACACGGGTAAATTTAATCGATAATGATTTTCTCCTCAATACGTGGCTGTATTAGTTGGATTGGTCGAGACGACTTGCATCTAACAGTCTCTATTATGCTCTGACAGAATCCACCTCTGACGATTGCTTTTACTTTACAATTAAAGTAATTGTAATTAGCAAGACTTCGAAATAATTAACTAAATTCATTTACCAGGTCTGTCTAACACTAGCGAATCCAAAAAGCCCCCTTCGACGAAGCTATAGTGTTGCCCATAAAAAAATAGCAAATAAAATAGAAAACAGTGTATTCTGCACTCAGAAACTTTTCCACTCATTCCCCATTTTTTTGTGAACCTATTTTGTCCGATGAAAGTGGTTTGGACGATTCTGGGTTGATGTGGAGAATGGGCTGGGTAAACTAAAGCAATCAAAATATTTCTGTATGGAACGTTTGATGGAATTAATGAACCGGCATCTTAGAAAATGATTTGTAATTAAATGAAATGTAAAATTAAATATAGACTGTATCACTAATTCGTTTTATAGTATTTCCAAATGAAACACTGCATTATTGCATGACTGGGGAAAATTTCTCAGAGATGGGTTCTGCCTGAAAAACATATAGTTAAGTGCTGTCAGAGCGAATTCACTGTATTGTTCGAATATCCGACAAAATACCTTGCTGTATTTGCTCCGGTCAGGACTCCTGCATTCTCAGTTCAGTTCCGCCATGGCCAACACTGCCTTTCATTTTTCCGGGGATGATAAAGCACCAGTTTAAGGCAGTGGACTGACAGAACTGTTGGATGAGATGCCTTCCGATATTCTGGCTCTTTGCTTTCTGAGTTCAAATGCCATCGTGACCTACTTAGGTGGTGGAATTAATCCGATGCATAATCTAATATCACTACCTTATCCTCGGGTATCTTAAACAGAATTTACTCAGTTACAGGCATTCGGGTTCGGTCTCTGGTTTGTGGATACGTTCCTCCCTCCTGTCTACAGTCTAGGAGATTCTGAGAATTGGGGCTGCTAACTCCCTTGAGTAACAGATATAAAATGGAGGCTCACATATTTAATACTGTGTTCCCGCAAAACAGATTAATTAAAATTACACCTATAAGGAAGAAAAAAAAAAGCTTACTGATCAATTCTTAAGAAGCAAGGGACACCACTCAGAAAACCTAACTAATAAAAGACTGCATGGGGTTTGTAATGGAGAAAAGATCTGATCTTTGACCGATACGATGATAACGGCGAGAATGTTTCGGCCTTGTTAGATCTTATCAGTTACGCATATTTTTACTCGTGCTTAGAAAGTTTGAGATGAGTGTATTCTAGTAGTGGTAGGAGTGGTGTAGATGGTGCCATTTATCTTTTAGTCAATGAACTGCGGCTATGCTGGGGCACCGCCTTGAAGAGTTTTGTTGAAAAAATCGACTCCAGTACTTATTTTGCTGCTATGTTGCTCTCCGATCACCGGATGTTAGTCAGCCGCTATGTTGCTCTCACCGATCTTAAATTGCTGCTCATATAAAGTCTCTTTAAATTAGTTTTCTTAAGAGAATGAGAGAAAGCTAAAATGTTGACCAAGAGTTCACACAGCAAGAGATGACAATATATAAATTAGCTGCTCACTCTACACATCGTCTTCCATACCCCTCTACTTGAGCTAGTTACACAGCAGAAACTAAAACAATGGCAGCAATGAGGCAAATATACGATAACGTCTAAAAAAAGGAAGACAATTCCTCCTCCATTTGTCCGTCTTAGGCTAAGCAAACAGCCTTCCATTTGTCTGATTCATTTTAACAATAGATGTTGTTCTCTGGTTACTAATTATATATTATATTATCCAGAGCTATGGCAAATATGCCTTTTGAAATGTTAACGGTAGTTTAATTATGTAGTCGGAATTAGTTGACACTTACAAGAAAAGAAAACAAAAATGTAATACTCTATTATATATCTGACATTTTGCGAAAATGTGCACCGACTTGTTGGTTCATTAGATGTTAAGCTATCGGACATTCCATTTCGATCGATGAACGAAGAAATTTTCTTTATAGACTGTATGTACATAGTGCATATGTCCTCCACATTTCAGAGGCATATCAAACATTGTACTTTTAAAGATATGCTAAACAGTATACAATTAAGATAGTATTACAGTACGGGGCCTCTGATCCGGCTTCCAGAAGTCTCTAAATACTGTGCAATGCTCTGTAATAAACTGTATTGAGTAAACAGACCCTGTTTTTGAAGTTAGTTGATTTGCATACGGTGTGTTAAAAATAGTTCTTTACTATTTTCAAGTGGATTGATTGAAATTAAACACACACTGCTTCGAATTGTATTAATTTATACTAGTATTTGTTAAATCATGTTCTTTACTTGTCTTCCTTTAATTTTCATCCTATATACATTATGCTGTATACATGGTATAGCATAATATATTTTAAGAATTTTAAGTGGATTAATAAATCTCGAACGGACCCTGCTTTTCAGATGTATTAATTTTGAATCTGTTAAATACAATTTAATTCTTTACTTTTCATAGCTTATCCTATATTTTAGATGTGTATCTTTGACTGTCTCTAGAAAACTGGAAAATCCAAAAATCCTAGACACTTTCTGTCCCTGCTTGTCGGATAACTAGCCCAGCACTGTAATATTTTTTATTGAAGGGAGCATTTAGTAAAGCTAACCAGAAGTAAGTAATAGCGACGGATCTTTTTTAAAACGGGGGCCACATTTTCCATTAACGAAACACTTTGAAACTTGGAACACTAGTAGAATGTGTCATATAAAACATCTTTTTCTCTTAGTCTTCTTAAAAAAAAAAAGAATTCCATAAGTTATTCCATGT
>NC_068981.1:157366395-157377289 GCF_001194135.2 Octopus bimaculoides
TTAAAATGAAAAAAGCAAATAAAACGAAGGTATGGAGATTAAATACGCTTTACATCGCTTAATCAGCCAAAGGAGTAAATATAAACAACTGAATACTTGTCAGTGATTGGTTGAAATTATCGAAATAAGACAATTTTTTACATGAAATAAATTCGAATACAAAAATATTTTTCTGCTCTATAACACAAAATAGATAAGTATACGAAGTTTGAAAGTCTTTCCGTACCAAAAACACTACGTAAAACATTAATGAAAAATGTGGCCCCCGTTTTAAAATAGATCCATAGCGACTAATAAATATTTCAATAATTTTGGGAAATACGAGAGATAGCATCGGGTATGTTTCGATGATATGCTAACCACATCAGCGGAATAGATATATCACTTTACTTACCGAGTGATTAGAAAATAGCTAAATAAATGTACAAGATTGAAGACTAATTAACGTTGAAAGTCAGAAATGACTATAGAATAAATAACTTAAAAATCTTATCATCGTCATCGTCATCATCTTTATTTCTAAACACATCACGTTTTGTAAAGTGGGTAACAACTACATTAAATTATTTTGGACTCAACCCATTACTGGTACTTATAGTGGTTTCAAATTTTGGCCCAAGGCTAGCAATTTCGGGCGAGCGGGTAAGTCGATTACATCCAGTGCTCAACTGGTACTTATTTTATCGACCCTGAGAGGATGGAAGGCAAAGTCGACCATGGCAGTATTTGAACTCAGAAAGTAAAGACGGACGAAATGCAGCTAAGCATTTCGCCCGGTGCAGTAACGATTCTGCCAGCTCGTCGCCTTTACTGGTACTTATATTGGTTTTAAATTTTTGGTACGCAAAGCCAGTAATTATGGGGAAGGGTGCAAGACGATTACATCGACCCCCTCCCCCCAGTGCTCAACTGGTACTTATTTTATCTACCCTGAAAGGAAGAAAAGCAAAGTCGACCCCAGCGGGATTTGAACTCTGAACGTAAAGACGGACGAAATGCCGCTAAGCATTTCGAACAGCGTGCTAACGATTTTGTCTGCTCGCCGCCTTTTTACTGGTACTTATATTAAGCCATCTTTGACGGCTGATATTGCAGGCTTTTTATTTGCGATTCCGAAGTGGCAGACTAAGTCTCTTTACACGATACTATATTTTGAAACCAGCACACACATATTACATACAATATTACAATCCGATAATTATTCTCTGTCATTATACAATACATTAACCATTCTGCATAACCACTCATATATTACTAATTCATTAAATCCTTCTAATCTTAGAAAGATTCATCAAGCTATGAGTAATTACACCTTTATTCAGACAAAAACTATTCTGGAAGCCAATCCAGCCCTAATATATTATCACAGGTTATTTAGCTTAAATTCAATTACTGAAGTTTGAAAAAGCTAACTTGACTCATTTGGGTGGGTTATCTGCATAACACAAGAGGTCGTAGGTTTCTTTCAAAAATCAGGCAATCCTCCATAGTTTAGCTACATGTCAATCAAACTTCTTGTGTAAAACTTGGAAAATGATATGGTTTGTAAATGATTCATTTAAAATAAGCCCATACGCTCACTCATGAGTCAGCTGTAAGGCTGTCGGTTCTAAGATTGCATTCATCATGAAGGCCAATGTTTTAATGTCGATGATGGACTAACAAAAATGTTGTAAGTGGGAGTCGTGGCGTTGGCTTAACAACATCAATAAATAAGATACATTCGTTAAAAATATTTCATATAACTTCATCCTTAAACGATATCATGCAAGAAGCTGAATCAGTCAAATAACACACCTAACTGAATCAAGGTATTTCTTAAAAGGAGTTGTAATGAGAGCCTTTAAGGTGTTGCATTAGTGTGGGAGGACTGACTCTTCATATCCTGCCACTCATCTTACACCGTATTTGCGGCAAACAAGTCTTTCGAATCAATCTGCGTAGATTAATTTCTACACGCCTATTCGTGTGCAATATTGCTTTTCCCTTCAGTAGTTCGGTAAACCCAGTGAAATCTATGTTCCACAGATAAGACCAGAATAATACCGAAGCATATCTGTAGTTGTCTCACGTACTTGCCGAAATGATTAAAATTATATTAGTAATTGTGCTAGTATCGTGTTTTTTTTCTTTACTGTATATGTATATCTAATTCGATTTTTGATGCAGCATTAAATATGTTAAAACTAATATACTGTACCTGTTAAAAATAGACAATCTTAGATGTAGAGCCGACAGTATAAGGAATGATTGCTAATAAAATGTTCGACTAATACCTAAAAAGGATGTGGAGTGGCACTACTTTTCAGTATACGATGCGGCATATGATATCCTCGCTCTGTTCACTGGTCCTCCCGTCCCAGGGAAAAAATTAAGTCATGTTTTGATTAAGCAACACCAAGATCGACCCAGGTTAAAACCTGCGCGAGGAGGGCCTGTTAAACAAACTTAGGCGGATCTAGAAGGAAAATCCTCGATAAAATTGTATCTGATGTCAATCAACGGACGATAACAGCGCCTAATACACGTGAACTTTGTCAGACTGATCCCAACAGACTGAGTAGTCGGCATCCTCTACAGCAGGACACATCTCTCACTGTCACAATAACTTTGTTCTGTTAGTCCGAAATGCTGAAAGCGAAGATGATATAGATCTGATCATTGCAATCGATCCCCACTCAAGACATTTCACACGGTGGCTTTTAACTAAAAACATTTTTCATAAATACATACGTCTCCAGTCTTAGTCGGGAAGGCAGCATCCATAAAACCGAAGGTACTTCTTGAACTCGAAATTGAATGTTAGGTAGACATTAGAATACTAAATGCCTCTATATTTTATTCCAAGAAATATATAATTGTTAGAGAGATCGGTATTTGATCTTAAGCGTACATTTAAGGACATGGACATATTTTTGTTTGATGGAGTCACATATTTAGAGATGGAGAATTCAATCTCGGTTCAGTGTTACGAGTGAAATATTCTAATGAAATTGTTCTCATGCTCTATGAAAGATATCTGAATTTAGACCGGAAAATTTAAATGTAAGCTTGACTTTTGAGTTGCATTTTAGCTCCCAAAACAGACAAACCTTAATTCAAGCGTGTACAAACTTTCCACGAGCTATTGTTCGATATAAACCTGATCATGCCCATACGAGTAATTTAACATTGTATATAGGACACCGTATGTTACCCTATGAAAATCATAAGAATTTCCTTGAGAGGAAGTGTAAATGAATGAGAGTTCAGATTAATAGTCAAACCTAATGATTCTTATAATGATTTTAGCAAAATGTTATATTTATATAATCATAACATCAGGCGTTAAGTTAGAAAAGGATTGTATGTGACCCGAGTACCATAGGGTGGCATTATCTGCTTTAACACCAACTTTAAACACTTACTAACAGTTACTGTAAAGTAAAGCTGTAATTTTTTACGTAATTTTTTTTGGGTGGAGTTTAACCTTGGAAGGAGGAATTGTTGCTGTCATTTCCATGGCAGACAAAAATGTCATTGTGAACTGGTTATACTTTTTAGATCTAGGGTCTTGATTACATAGTACACATAAAATAGCAGTCGAATCCAGTTTTCACTACAACTGGTTTTAAGAAAGTTTTGAAGGAAAACCATTCGACAATCATCCACTGAAGGCTATAATTAGCTGCAGGAGGGGAATTAAGTAAACCAATTAACAAAGCTTATTAGACTGAGAACTATAAATTAGTTGCTAGTGACGTGATAACAGTGGCTCCAAACGGTTGATTGGAATATATTTTTAGTTAGCGGCTACAGAGCAAGAATTACTTCCTTCCTATAAGATTTCTTGTACACTGACTGCGAAAATTCTACTTATTTATTTTTCCTTTGGTATATTTGGTTCATAACTCAGTGGCCTATATATTAACCCCTTAGATTGCTGGTAAACATTTTGTGAAA
Organism: Octopus bimaculoides; assembly: GCF_001194135.2. Lineage (NCBI taxonomy): Eukaryota > Metazoa > Mollusca > Cephalopoda > Octopoda > Octopodidae > Octopus > Octopus bimaculoides. Next base: position 157,370,338 of record NC_068981.1, read on the forward strand.
ACGATTTATTTTGTACTTTTCCAAAGACAAATACATCGTAATAATATTTTTATTGCCAATCTTTAGTTACTATAAGGCGACGAGTTGACAGGATCGTTACTGCGCCGAAAAAAAGAAAAAAGTGCTAGCTGCATTTCTTCCGACCGTTCAAAGGCCGACCGGGTTGACATTGCCTTTCATCCTTTCGGTATCGTTAAAACAAGTACCAGTTGAGCACTGGTGTCGATGAAATCGATTTGCACCTTCCTCCCAATTGCTGGCCTTGTGCCAAAATTTGAGACCAATCTTTAATTGCTATTATTCTATTACCTTGTCTTGGTGTCTGTGCGGGTTAACTTGACCTCTCTTATCACTGTCCTCGCTTGCCAGGCATGAAAATGATAATAGCTACAACTATTAAGAATTGAAACAGAGCCAAACGACCGCCTCTTTGACAACTTACATGAGTAGCTAAAACGACCTTTTCTAAACTTTTAAATTGTAGGTGAGTTCCTTGGAAACTGAACTTGAGAAGCTGGTTCAATTCTCGGTTGAGTCATTTCATTTAATCCCTTCGCTCCTAATGGGACAGATGTAACCCAAGAAAAGTTTTTAATATTAAAGTGAATTTTCTTCATTTAAAATGGCTTGGGATGGGACAAATCAGGGTCACAGCGTAAGGAGTAGGAGGGAAAAAAGAAAAAGTTCACTTGTCCAGAAGCGATTATCTTTTATAACAAATATATGGCTGGAGAAGATCGCTCTGATCAAATGGTAACACTATGAACCGGATCGAAAAAGTAGAAAATGGTGGATTAAAGTGTTCTTCAGGCTTCTGATGACAGCTGTTTATAACAGCTATGTTATTCACTCTAAAGTTCACCATACGAAACAACCATTTATAAATTTCTTAGTAAATGTAGCTGAACGTTTGATCGCGGCAGGAAGGTCGATTTTTCCTTAAAAGAGAATGAGATCTTTCGGACGGCCTTCTAAGACTTCAAAGTTGATTTGTAGTGTAGGTGGTTCATATGCCAGTAAAACAAAAGAGTCGCAGATGTACTAGATGTACTTAAGGAACAAAGAATGGAGAACCCAATACATTTGCCAGAAATTCAACATTCCGTTATGCATTGATGAATGTTTTACAATATAACATACATAGCACGTATTTATAAATCATGGTTGTTCTCGTAAATATTACGAGAAAGCAATTATAGCTTGAAATAAACTGTAAAATTTATTTCATTTTTATTTCCGTAATTTTCCGAACTTGCTCAACGTGCATGTGAAATACTGTTGTGATAGGACGGTCCCAAGTATTTGTTCATTAGATTACTATTAGGACATTTTTGTCCCACGTTCAAAAATCATATGTAGCGATAAAAAAAAGTTTAGATTTTAATTATGGTAGAGAATGAAGGTCTAAAGAAGTGGAAAGTATGACAAATAAAATAAAAACAGATTGTACAAAAGTCGGAGCGAAAGGGTTAAATCCTTTTCTAAGTGTGCCTTCGATTTGCAACCGTATTCAAAAGACTGGGTTTCTGAAAGTTTAGACGTTTATTCTTAATTTATTAATGTTCGAAGCTTGTAACTTTGTGATGGGAATCAGTTAATACAGTATTACCACGAGATCAGTGGTTCCTAAACTTTTTGAATCCGTGATGTAGTGGAGAGAAAATAAAATTACTTGCACATTCCACATGGAAATTAAAAAAAAGTCATATATTAAAATTTAAAATTTAGAAAAAATTATAGAAGACTATTGTTTACCTTGTATTATTGAAAGGGATTAAGGTAGTTGGCGAGTTATAGGTTAATAAGGCCGGTTTTCCGGATTCTGTGACGTATATATTCCTCACCTGAACAGGACGCCAGGCTGTCACAGGATGACTCATTTTTGTCAGCTGAGTGGACTGGAACACTATGAAATGAAGTGTTTTGCTGAAGAACCCAATGCATCACTCGTTTCAGGAATCGAAACTGCAATCTTATGATCATGAGTGCAATACACTAAGTTACACGCCTCCACCTTTATATTACTAATCATACTTATGTATAACAAAATTACGAAAACAACATTCAATAAAACGGTGAAGCATTAATATGGATTTTCTAAAAGAATTCATTTATATACATATTTTTTTTTCTATCTTTAGCATATCGCTTTGAAACCGCTATTCTAGACATTCTCAACAATAAAGTTTGGTGAGATATTTAGGCCTCTTCTACTAAAGGAACGATGTAGTTCTCTGAAAGTAATTTAAAAATGAAACTACTTGTCAACTCTTGTAACGACATTAACGTTTCTCTTTCACCCACTGTTTGATGAAGGGCAGGAATCCGAAATGTTAAATGCTTCACTCGTGGTTTTATTGAATGCACTTAATCTTACATTTACCGTAAATCTACTTTTTAGAATCTGTAATCTACATTACTCCAACTTAGCCTCAGCTTCAGTTCTCCCATAAAATCCTCATCACATTAAAGTAAAATTAAAACAGATGCTATGTTGTTGTTTATTAACTTTTACTTTTGATTGGACAACCACTGGAAGTGGTGCCATGGTAGAAGTGTATTTTTTTTGTCTGGTATCTAGGTAGAGGTGTCAGGACTCAATGACATAGATGAAGCACTTTGTCATAGATGATACACTAGTATTGTTAATCTATATTCAACTACATACTTGAGTGTCGGTGTTTGTATATGTATATCTGTCTGATGGCATGTGTGTTTGCACTTGCTTGCTTACTTGTATTTGTGTATGTTTGTATTTAGGCATGAGTTTTGTATGTTATGTGTGAGTGTGTCTGGTCGATGTTGTATGCCTGTATGTTGTTTCTAGGCTCAGGTCAGTTTTGATTGAGCAGGCTAGTGATCAAATTCGTTCCATTCGCGACAGTCACATCTTTTAATCACAGTATATCTATGTCACATCATCCAACATATTCTTTCACTTTTAAGACGACAGAGTATGCTTCGAAATAGATTCGCTACTATTTCTGTGTATATGAGTAATCGTTAATAACTAAAGAAAACATTTGGCGCCATAACTCACAGCTATTTATAATGTGCCAAAATATTATAATGGTATAAACATGAGAAGATTCAATGCCATATGTTGGTATGATAGATTGTTATGTTTGTATTTAAGTGTGGAAAATATGAAAAGGGAAAATAATAAGAAAACTTGTTTGACAGAAACAGAAAGGGGGTCAGAGGGCTGTTTAGGTTTAAATACATCTCGTTAAGAATAAATATACTAAAGCCAATATTAAACTGTGTTCACCAAAAAGATCATTAAGCATAATTATCATAGATGCATTTAAATAACCAACATGCAACCTATCGCATTTATTTGTGCTACAGTGATATTTTATTTTCAAAATATTGAATGGGAAACTAAAAGAACAGAGCTATCTAATTAGTATTGGTTTGATCGGAATGCAGGGACAGTGTTCACGGTCCTCGCAGAGGGACGCGGTTAATGCTTATCTTAAATAATTATATTTCTTCACTATCAGGACCAAATTTTATGAATAAACTAAACAAGCTACAGAAAAAAATTGTCTCAAACGGGCTTTCAGATTCTCAATACGTTAGTTTATTCTATTAATTTTGTAAGAAATCAATACAATTTATATGCTCATTTTTCTTGCAATTAAAAGTTTACGAGATCTTACTAAAGAATTAAATTACATTGAGTCAGGAAGTTCGCTGGGAAGGAATTTCAAGTATCTATTTTCTTATTGAAAAATTTCTTGTAACTGAGTAATTAAAGATGTATTTCCCCAACCTCATTCACACGAAATTGTTTATATATGTTAATGGCCCTTTTGTCAAGTTTAGTTATTGTACAACCATATTCTGTATCAACAACTAAAAGGCCTCTAGAGGACCCCAAAACTTATAGGCTCCTCTTGTCTACATTCAACAATGGTGTTGATCATAAGCGCTGATTTAAACTTAAGTGCATATATTTTAGATAAAATTCTTGGTGTGTAATAATTAAGATTGGTTTTAGAATGTATATAAGACACATGCGATTGTATCACTCAGAGAAATCGTATCCAGTATCTCATGATTGCGAAGCCCATATACAAAATTACAACAACAGCAGCAACCGTAACAGTAATGTTGTCCATCACGAAAGCAATTACACCGCTAACATTAATTATAATAATGTTGGTTTCAAATTTTGGCATGAGGCCAGCTATTTCGTGGGGGGGGGGCTAAGGAGATTACATCGACCCCAGTGCTCAACTGGTACTTGTTTTATCCTTTTCTACTCTATGCACACAGCCTGATATTTTTGGGGAGGGGGGGGGCAGTCGATTAGAACCACCTCACTACGCAACTGGTACTTAATTTATCGACCCCAAAAGGATGAAAGGCAAAGTCGACTTCCGCGGAATTTGAACTCAGAACGTAAAGACGGACGAAATGCCGCCTTGCATTTTTTCCAGGAAGGATGAAAGACCTAAAAACTATAAGTTATTTTAATCTGACGTACTAACGACTCTGCTAAGTCACCGCTCAACAGTGGTGGCTCGTGTATAGGTACTGCAGTACCCCCTATTTCCATTCGATATTATCGATAACATGCAATATAATGAGTCCTTTTTTCTTTAATTCTTTCTGTATATTATATAATCCTCAAGTTTAATGTCAGTAGCCATCCCCTAGTTTATGAAAAAAATACAAAAACCTTTATATAGAACTGTGCGCTTCACAGTTCCAGCAACGCGGTGTTTGGCTGTTGTGCGAATGCTTACATGTCCGAGATAGGAAGCTTTACGCTAGGGAGAGAGAGAGCACTATCGTTCATCTAGTGCTGACCCCGGTGTGCTGATGAAAAGTAGTGTTTCTTTTTGACACCGCGTGCGTTGTGCTTAAAAACGTGTTTATGTTCTTGAATATGATAAAGTGTAGAATTAGATTATTATCCTGCTTCTAGCTTCAGTGTTGCTGCCAGGATTTGAAAAAATAGGGCACATTTCCCCCGCTTATTTTGTGTTTTAGAGGGAATTTTTGAAAAGCAAGGGGCAAGGGGGCAATTCACGGCGGTGTACAGTGAACAAATTAAACACACTACCCGGCAGTGGCTAAAACGCGAACCAATCAAGTTTATGTATAAATTTTTTTTTTATGTTTGTTTCCTTTTACACAATATTAAAACAAAGGCTAAAAATTTTCTGAAGCAGCACCCCTACTAATTTTATCTATGAGCCGCCACTGCCGCTTAATCATAACTATCATTTCTAGCATGCGAGGGGACAAGGTTTCAGAGGAGGGGAACAGTAGATTATATCGACTCTGGTACTTGATTGGTATTTCCTTTCATCGATCACGGAAATTGAAAAGGCAGAGTCAACCAAAAGCGAGATTTGAATGCAAAGTGAAAACAGCAGGATCACATACCGCAAAGTATACCCTCGCTCTAACGATTTACCAAACCATAAACTTAGATAAACTTAGATATGTTTCGACCAAAGATTGGTCCAGGCCATGTCTAACTTAATAGTACCACCTGATCAACAATAATCATAATCGCGATTACTTTATATTTTGTATTTTTTTAACAACAGGTATAATATTACTAGTGTCTGAATCGATCCCAAACTTTTGACTCTAGAAGAATTAAAGGCATGTCGAATGCGACAGGATTTGAACTCAAAACGTAAATCCTTGTAATTAAATGTTGTAGGAACTTTTTCTAACACTATCGTATTTGCCATACAAAATGATGGGGCTTCGAGGTCACTTGGCTTATTAGGTAAAGCAGCAATAATCTCTCATTATATCACTTCATCAAAGAATTGGTGGAAGTATACAGCTTCGGACAAAATACCTTCCCTCCGCTGTCAACGAATTGGTGGACGCGTTAGCACATTAGACAGACAAAACGCCTTGCAGTATTTGTTTTGACCCTGCGTTCTGAGTTCAAATCGTACCCCTTACTACTTGTGTGGTGGGCCTAATCTGACATCCAGCCTTTTTGTTGCAAGTATCTGGACCATTTTTGTTTTGTTTTGAGGATATATCCATCTATTTCTCCCACAAATCTCTGTAGCTTTGAAAAAGTTAAGCTAGGAAGGAGGAACAGATACTGTCATTCTCATGAGAGGTAATAACATTCATTGTTAACTGGTTATACTTTTTAGATCTAGTGTCTTGATAACAAAGAACATATAAAATAACTGTCGAATCCAGTTTTCACTACAGCTGACTAAAAGATGAGTTAAAAAAAAAGGTACATCTAACAACACGGATGGTTAAGGCTGGTATGCTTTGATTATGTGTTTGCTCAATTAGGTCTGACCAAGTGCCAAACAACATTAACAACATCAAAAATAACTACAGCGCTCAAACCATCTGCACACTTCTAATGATACTGCCAACGGTAAACGTTACTAATGTAATAAAGACAACTACAAGAATTACAACAGCAAAAACAAAAAGAAAAGTAATGATGATTTCTAATAATAGCAGAACCATATATCGTTGGTGCAAGTGAAAAGGTAAACAGATGTAATAGTCTGAAAATAGGTTAAGCCAGCTGCTTAGCTACCCCAAGGAGATTCACAGCGTGCGTTTAAAATGTGAAGTTAAATAAATATTATAGAGTTGAATTTTGATAATAATAATGGTTTCAAATTTTGTCACAAGGGTAGTCTATTGTGGGAGGGGACTAGTCAATTACATCAACCCCAGTGTTTCACTGGTACTTAATTTTACCGATCCCGAACGGATGAAAGGCAAAGTCGACCTCGGCGGAATTTGAACTCAGAACATAAATAATAATAATAATAATAATAATAATTATTAAAAGACACTGAAAAAGCTTACGCCTCACAGAAGTGACTGAACATGTTGATAATGTCACATTCTTGTGATGTAATCAGCAAGTGCTCCAAAATGTCATTTATGTATTATTTCCAATGCAGCATAACTGTTATATATCTATATA
>NC_068981.1:157377830-157379785 GCF_001194135.2 Octopus bimaculoides
TATATGTTTGTGTGTGTGTCCCCCCAACATCGCTTGACAACCGATGTTGGTGTGTTTACGTCCCCGTAACTTAGCGGTTCGGCAAAATAGACCGATAGAATAAGTAATAGGCTTACAAAAAATAAGTCCTAGGGTCGATTTGCTCGATTAAAGGCGGTGCTCCAGCATGGCCGCAGTCAAAATGACTGAAACAAGTAAAAGAATAAAAGAATCTAAGTGGTAATCTAGAAAAGATGAGATTTTCAAGCAAAGAAAGTAACTAGTTTACACGCGCTTTGCAAATACAATCTGTGAGCAGAACAGTAGTAATATGCAATACTTTTCTAAAGTTCAACACATAACGTTTCATCGCCTGTTGTTATTTAACGATGGTGTTATATTTTTTGTTAGAAGCTACCTCCTTCTTTGCAGGAAGAATTTAAATAACTAAAAAAGGAATACATATACGCATGTTTATATGGAAAGTTGGGAAACCACTGCGGCTTTAGAGGATTATGGAGAAAAATATGGTAAATCTATCCAGGCAGTATGAAGAAGCATTGCAATAAAGAGGTAAAATGAAACGTCACACAAGGAAAGGAAACCCCGTAGATAGCAATAATCTTATACAATACACGAGAATATGGAGTAAGTTGTTCTAAAGACTTAAATACATACGGTACAAATTATGGCCCTTCTACAAAAATAATTGCATCATTACTTTTATATATCCTCGGAATGGTAATTGTTGAGCGAGCTCTTTTGAATATCGAAGACCGGTGTTTATAAAAAAAGTATTCAACCGTCAAAAAGTATGTTTAACTGCGAAACCTTTGAAATAAAGTTTGTCAGATAAACAAAACTGACGATCTTATTATGTTGGCTTTTGAAAACTCAATGATTTCTCAGTTTATGTGAAAAACTGATGTTTCTAAATTTCAGATTTCAATCTTGGGTAGAAACTGTGCCAAATTTTTTGGCTGGAGGGCCGTTAGTTCAAAGGTTTTACAATTTTAGCGTCCTTTTTGACGGTTGAATCGTTATTTATGGACACTTTCACTCGATATTTAACGGAGAGCTCGCTAAAAAATGTCATTCATAGGATATGTTAGCATACTGATGCAATTTTTTTTTTTTTTGTAGAATTACAAATTATACCGTGTGTTTCCAAGTCTTTAGAATGTATACTCCGTATTCCTGAGTGTCGTATAAGACGAATAAAAAGGATTGGCGTCAGATAAAGCTTTCGTTGCAAAATACTACCTGAAAAATTTCCGCCCAATCTATGCTAGCGTAGAAAAGCGGACATAAAATTGATGATGATAAGAAGGATGAAAGTCAGTGGCATAACGAGGATTTTGGCCGTTCCGTACTGTAGTTAAATTGGCTGCTCACTTCCTAAAACATAACAAGCCTTCAACCACAGCAAACACACATATATACAGTGGTTACTCTGTGCGGTCTGTACACCTCTTAGATTCCAGATTACACCATTGGTTAGTATTTGTTGTGCTTGTAAGTTTTTTTGCTGTTAATGTTTGATAAAGATTCGTAGAATTTATTCTCAGTAGCAGAAATAATTCACTTCAATATAATTACGTTTAAAGATGTTACTGAGGGCGTTGGCTGAGGAAAATGTAGGTCTGTTAGCTTAAAGAAATTTTTGGCTTTGTTGGTGCATACGTGTAAAATAAAAAAAAAGGTTGTAACAAATATACACAAAACAATACCTGCAACATATATAAGTAACTTAGTTTAATCTTTTTTAACAAGTTTTTTTTTTCTATATTTTCGCGCGAGATCTTCACAGAAAATATGAAAAACCTGACGTAAAAGATAAAAACTAGAAAGAAAAAAAACCGCCGTTACACACATGTACACACACACACACACACACGATACAATATATATCATACCCTGAATTCGCAAACAAGTTTATTAGTGTATGCATGTCAGTATTTATAGCAGCATATGTA
>NC_068981.1:157381012-157386343 GCF_001194135.2 Octopus bimaculoides
TTTTGTACAAGCTTGGTGCTTATTCTATTGGTTTCTTTTGTCGAACTGCTATGTCACGGGGACGTAATCACACCAGCACCAGTTGTCAAGCGGTGGTAGGAGGAAGAACACTGACACAATGACACATACACACACACACAGACATATATATACACATACATATGTACGACGGGATTCTTCCAGTTTCCATCTACCAAATTCACTCACAAGACTTTGGTCGGCCTGAGGTTATAGTAGAAGACACTTGCCCAAGGTGCTACGATACATACATACATATATATATATATATATATATATATATATAGTCATAAATATGTCTGACTGTGTGTCTGTCTGTCTATCGATTCAAAGGAGTGGACAAGATCAAAAAGAACCTATGTCCGGCCACTTAGATTACAAACATATAGACAGGTTATTTTCTATTTTAGTAACTTATTGAAACGAAAGTAACGCAAAAAACAAAACAATGATGTGCACGTACAAACACACACAGACAGAGAGGGAGGGAGAGAGAGAAAAAGAGAGAGAGAGAGGTGGGAAATTATGGCAGAGTTTTACATATAATATGGTTGCTGACATTTCATGTAACTCAGATAATGTAGTTTGAATACAAAACTAAAAGAAAAAATCTCCCGCTTTAATTTTTTAAATCTAATAAAAAGAAAAAACCGGAGTAGGAGATAGATAGATAGATAGATGGATAGGGAGAGAGAGAGGGAGAGTGGGGAGAGCACACAAATCTGACATCAACTTCCGGCAAGAAAATATAAACACATCAGTAATTATTGATTGTTATGATTAAAAAAGTGAAAGAATTCCTCTTCATTATCATTAATCTGCTGTGTCATCACCAGCCTCTTCCGACTCTTTCTCCTTATTTGTTCATCATTATTTTCTTTCCACACCTAGTGCGATGTAAACATTCACCCATTGTAATCTGTTTTTGTATCGTCCTCCTCATTCCTGGTAGCAAAGGAAAAAAAAGGAATCATTGTAGCTCGTCGGACAAAATACTCAGCGTCATTTCTTCCGGCTCTTTACGTTCTGACTTCAAATTCCGCCGAAGTCGACTGAGTCACTCATTCCTCCGGGGATGTATAAAAATAAAATGAAGTACCAGTCAAGTACTGGGGTTTGTCCTTTCCCCGTAAAACTGTTGGCATTGAGACTATATCAGGAACCATTGGCGGTGAGCTGACAGAATCGTTCCTTACCTTCTGAGTTCAAAGGCCCCCGAGGAAGACTTTGCCATTCATTCTTTCGGGGTCAAGTATTGGGGGTTGATGTAATCGACTAGCCTCCTCCTGTAAAAATTACTGGCCTTGTCTCAAAATTTGAAAACATTATTATTATTTTATTTGACACTCGAAGCATAAGCTCATGAGTTTTATTGTTTTCTTCTCTCCACTACGAATCTCGCGTATATAATCCAAGCTTTACCACGTGAAAATGTTTTGAAGTATTTGGTTAAAAAGGTTTTATTAACCCGAAGACCGTCTGTCCCTGACACCCGGAATAGACAAACAACGATTTTTTACAGACTATATTTGCTTACAATTTTTGACTACCGAGCAGCAATCAAAACTAATGTGAATGTGCACAAAAACAGACAATGCAAAATCAAATTACACGATAGAACGAAATAAAAACAATGATGAAACTGGATATTTAATAAATAATATAATATCTAATATATTTTAAGGAATAATTTTAACGGTAGCGGTAACAACTATCACAATAACGACAATCCTACATAGCCATTAGCAGACGAAGTATGCAGCATGTAGTAGTAATCGCAAAGGTATTCAAGAGGTTAGCTTTGCCTCAAACACTATTTTTAGAGACTTAACAAAATTCCCAGAAAAAGGAATTCGGAGAAATTTGTTAATCGACACAGTGTCTCCTTGTTTCGGGTTCTAATGCAAGAGAAGGCTATCGTATATATATATTTTTATATATATATATATATATATATATATATATCAAACGTACATTAAACTACACCACAACGCTTCATTTCGATTGAGAAAGAATTTGTCCCAAAATTACTGGCGGTACCTCTTCTAACTACTGTTTAGTCGATAATTAGATACATCTGCCACCCTTTTTAAGGTGCACACACACACACACAGGCGTACACCAACTAATGTTTCGAGTTAGTCTTTTTCGATTTTACCTCGTTTTTTTTTTTAAAGAAATTAATAAAAACATCTTAACTTCACTCGAATTATTCAACTTTATGTTCGGTCTCAGCGAACCTATTTAAAGACCTAAAAATTAAGAAAATTGAAACAAATACACCCAAAAAGTAAATACTGATGTGGAAAATCAAATAAAATACCTGTGAAAATACGTACAAACCATTTATTATAACAATTAAGCGTTTATAATGTTTTTAAAATGTTTTTTTTTTCGTGTTACGTCGTTTTTCGAGTTAAGTTGCATGTCTTGGAACCAGTTACCGACGTAAGCTGCAATGTACCTGTGTTTGTGTGTGTGATGAAGATTGCCAAAACACAAGCTGGAATAATTAAATAAACCTCCGCCAATACACTCATGTTCCCGGTATACAGAGATGAGAAATATAAGGGTGACTTATGAGAGACATTGAAAAACGACGTGGATTCATGGCTGGTCGCCAATTTTGTATCGTAGTATGGGGCAGGAGATTAAAGCCGAGATGACAGGAGACGACGTATGGTCAGGGGGCGACGTATGGATATGCAAGCTCTAATGGTCATCTAAGGCCACAGGGCCTCACCAGAGTTGTATACCTAGTTGAAGGTGCCAAGACAAAAAAAGCATAGGACTGATGGTACAGGGCATAATGCAGTATTGCTACAGATGTGACAACCACTTGAGGCTTAAAGAACTGGAAAGACTAGGAAAGAAAACGAGAAAGGGAAGCAGCAGAAACTACCTGAAGCAGAAACAAGAAAAGCAAACCTGTTTTCAGAGTATGGATATTCCGGGGAAGTAAACAGGACCGAGGTACAGTTGGGGTTACAATATAGGAGGCGCATGAAGAACAGGTTGTTGATTAAAGAAAGAAAAAAAAATGATTTACAAAAAACTACAACAATATTATCCGGGAGAGAGAGAGAGAGAGAGAAATAAGTTACATACATACAAACGCGTGCACTCACAAGATATGCGATTTTCTCTATTAGATATTAGCTTGATCTTCGAAGGTAAGTGAATAGTAATTGTAAATAACCAAAACGTGTTCGGAGGTTCAACCTCTTCCAGAAAGGGATGACGCCCCTTCTCAAAATAATGAAGGGGATGAATTGAGATTCAGTCTTTCAAAGATCAATTTAATATCTAATCATATATCTGTGGTGCTATGGATATTCCGGGGATGTAAAAAGGACTGAGGTACAGTTGGGGGTTACAATATAGGAGACACGCGAAGAATCTGGTAGTTGATTAAAGAAAGAAAGAAAGAAAAAAAATGACTTTACAACAAACTACAACAGTATTATCTGGAAGACAACGAATAATATCTAACCGAGCCAATTCAGAAAATATTAGCTGCGCCTTTGGGTGCACTACACGGCGGTATCAACAATGGCAGACGGGTAGGGATGCAAAGTACTCTAACGCGACCAAAACATCAGTCATTTCCTCTCTGCTTCGTGTCTGAAAGCCCAAAATGTTTGTATGCTATATCTCCTTTTAATTCTATCGCGTTTTAATTAATGTGATTTTACATTTGTTTCAGTGCAATTAATTATTTAGCAAATTTTTTTTAATTCCACCCCGCCCTCCTTTAAATTGTATAACATCTTTCATCTCTCCTTTCATTTGTACATAACTATCTTAGTCTTCTTACTCCTCACATCTTTTGTCAGTTCCCTCTTTGACGATGATCATATTTTCATATCTCTTTGAGCCCTTGAGACTAATAAATACATCATCATCATGGTTATTATTATCGACTTATCTCTCCCCCAAATTCCTGGCCTTGTGCCTATAGTAGAAAGTATTATTATTACACGCAAAACCCTCACAACACACACACACATTCTTTGTTTTGTCTTGTACTGTCCATAATGTCTTTTTTTATGTAAACGCTTGTGGTTAATAAAGAAATCATTATTATTATTATACTAGTGCTATTTCTACTTCTAGTACTACTATCTAGTATATTCGTTTTGACAGTTATTAACGGTTATAATAACATTGCTAACTTACTTCAGGTTTCGCTTCGTCTGGTTTACTCGCCATATCTGCCGGGGATCGAGAAGAGGCTTAGAAGGTTAAAAAAAAACGTCTCTCTTCGACTTCTATGATGGTCCGACTGAAATAAACGAGGCAGTAGAGCAGACACACACATACGCACTCACCCTCCTTCAGTTTGTGTGATAGAAGCATCAGTCGTCACCACCTCCCTCGCAATCTCACTAACTGCATCAACCAATAACATTTACAAATGTAACCAACAACAGCTCCATAACCACCACTATCACCATGAGAGTGAGTGCGTTTCTGCCACCTTCACCGCCACCAAACTAGTTAAGAGGGCATCACCACCACCATCACTACAACCAAAAATGTCTTATTTACATTGAATACTACTACAACGACTACGAGCTAACGAGGGAGCCGATAGGTGGTCGCTCCAGGCGGTCGCTTGACCTGTATGAAATAGCAGCCAAGATAACTCGCAGATCACACACTATCGTCTTAAATGGAAAAAAATAAATAAATAAATAAATAAAGGCATTTTTGAAAATGTGGGATTCGGTTCCTTGTGAGTAAAGGAAAATTCGAGATCATCTCTATAGGAATGTTTTTGATCATAGCTCTCTCTCTGCGCTGTTAGGATTGACTTGGGAGTTAAATAGTAACAAACTATTACGATCGCCAGTAACATCTTCGATTACAACAATCGCAAACACTCAAAAATCCTCGTTTCACTGTCACTACATGCATCACCTACGCATGTACACCGCCGTCGCCGCCGCCACCACAAAAACCACCACCGGCATTCACTGCTACCACTACAACTGCCAAAACTACTACCACCGATATAACTACCGCCACCATTGCCGTCAACACTATCCCTCCTCCTTTACCATTGTCACTACCACTACAGATGAACTCGTCCCGTTCCACCATCACCACCACTACCCCCCCCCCGTTACTGCTGCCGTTACGTTATTGATGTTACCGTGAAATTTAACCAAACCCACGAACTGGTAGAATCATTTGAGCTTAGTGACATTTCTTCCAGCTCTTTCGTCCTTACGGCAGTTGATGAAATAAGAACCAGTTAAGCACTGGGATCGATGGAATCGACAAATCCCCTAACCCTTGTCCCCTAAA
>NC_068981.1:157386844-157393020 GCF_001194135.2 Octopus bimaculoides
TAGGAATTTCATTTCGACCAGCGTGCTACCGATTCTGCCAGCTCGCCGCCCTATAATCACTTATAATAATAATATTAATAATCCTTTTTACTATAAGTGCAAGACCTGACATTTTAGTGGAGGTGGCTAGTCGACTACATCGACCTCAGTGCTTGACTGGTACTTACTTCGTCGACCCCGAAAGGATAAAAGACAAAGTCGACCTTGGCCGAATTTGAACCACAGATCGTAAAGACGGACGAAATACCGTTATTTCGCTCGGCGTGCTAACGATTCTGCCAGCTCGTTGCCCATGTACTTATATTAAATGGAATAGTTGTATACAGTGCTCAGGTGTACACTGAGACCTGCTAAAAGCGGTAGTCAAATCGTCCTCAAATCATCATCTTATACGAGGAAGAATACATTAGATCAGTAGTTCTCGACTATTTTTTGCTTAAAGACCCTTTTGATTCCTATTTTACACTACTGGACCTATATAACCATTCGATGTGTATATAAGAAAACAACTTTCTACTGTACTTTTATAATTAAACATTATTAGGAATTGTATAAATTTTAAAAAAATATTCTGTATATTGTGGAAGTATAAGCAATTTATTGCACATAAAGTTTAAGAACAAACTCTTATATGGACCCCGGTTGAGAACCACTACTTTAGAAAAAAAACATAACAAAAAATGCAACAACAAACAACAGCATAAAAGAACGGAATGGTAATTGCAGGCAAGATTTTGATCAGGATTTGTCTCATTCAATGTTGACTTGGCATTAGAAAGCAACAGAGTAAACACACAATCACTCACAGGACGCAACAGATACGCACATCCTTACACACATGGCACGCATACGCAATCTTACACACACACACACACACACACACACACACACACACGTAGATCACAGAACACGCTCATGCATACACACACACACACACACACGTGTACACACACACATGTGTACACACTCATGTGTACACACACGTATCACAGCACACACACACACACATACACACAACCATACACACTCAGTGCACTGTACATACACACACACAAACACAAATATTAGGTTGTTCAGAAAATAATGATCGATTTCAGAAACAATTTTATTCTGGAAAAATTAACAATAGCAATGTTTCGATTAGTCCACGTATGAACCGTGAACATCTCTGCCTCTCTGCCATCGACCAACGAGATTATTTATGCTTTGTCGATAAAAACCTATTGGCTTTGATGCTAAGAAATCTTTGAAAGTTGATTCCACCTTTGGTTTTATCACTTAAAAACGTGTTTAAATGCTTTAAAAATGGTTGGCAATGGGTGAAAGATTAAGAGAATATGGAGGACCACAATATACAGAATATTAAAACTTTTTTTATACAATTCTTAATAATGTTTAATTATAAAGTACAGTAGAAAGTTGTTGTTTTCTTATATAAACATCGAATGGTTATATAGGTCCAGTAGTGTAAAATAGGAATCAAAAGGGTCCTTAAATCTGTGAGTTTTTGCAGGGTCATTTTAGTAACATTGTGACTTGGCATTATCGTGGAGCAGAATTGGGCCACGCCGATTCACCAATGCTGGTCTCATTTTTTGCAAGTGAGCATGAATTTCAGCGACTTGATTGCAGTTAAACCTCTGCTGTAATGCTCTGACTGGCTTTCAGATAGCTGTAATGGACAACATCAATTGCAGACTATCAGACAATCACCATAACCTTTTGCTGACACAACTTTGGCTTTGAGAAATGTTTGGGGGACTCATCACGATTAAGTCACAGACCCAATCGTTTACGGTTATCATAAAGGATCCATTTTTCGTCACAAGTGATAATTCGATCAAGAAAAGCATCATTGGTGTTTCGTAGAAAGAGCATCGAGCACACCTCAAAACGCCGAAATTTTTGATTTTCATTGAGCTCATGCAGTACCCATTTATCGAGCTTTTTCACCTTACCAGTCTTTTGCAGATTGCGTGAGACCGTTGCAATACCGACATCAAGTGCCTAAGACATTTCTCTGACACTTTGACGTGGGTTTTGTTCAACAATTGCTTTCAATTGTTCATTGTTAAGACTGCATGATCGTCCTCTACCTTCTTAATCTTCAAGGCTCTCATCAGCACTACGGAATTTCTGAAACCACCTTCATACTGTGCGATCACTTGTGCACCCCTCTCCCCATGCTCTGTTGATATTGGCAGCAGTTTGGGAGGCATGTGCCGTGCCCAAGTTTGAACTCATGCAAGAGAAATAAGTAAAAGTCCTTTTTTTGTAATGTTCATAATTAAGGGCGCTTATGCTTCAAGAATGTTTTCTGTCTGAAATAAGTAGAAAATTATTAAAGAGCATACATCAATTATTAAGTATGTTGAAATTCACCTAAAATATAATTAAAATACTATGATGAAATTGCGTTTCAAAACACAACACTTAGAGCGGTCATTATTTTTGGAACAACCTAATACTTACACACAAGGCACAATATATACACTGCTTGGGGTGTTAGTCAGTGATGAAGAGCTTCTATGTGGTCCTATGGCCTCTGCAGCAGGCCTCACACCATACTCTATCATCATATGCTATCATCTTAAACACAGATATATTGGATATATCAGATATGTAGTGCCTGATACACAAAAAAGTGAAATTGTCACTTTGATCATGCATCTACTCAGGTCTAACCAAGTGTTCAATAAAGAAAAAAAAGCAGTTATCCACTCATCTGTCGCTTTGTCAGTTTAACGAGTAATCTATCTATCTATCTATCTATCTATCTATCTATCTATCTATCTATCTATCTATCTATCTATCTATCTGTCTATCAGTCTGTCTGTCTGTCTGTCTGTCTGTCTGTCTGTCTGTCTGTCTGTCTGTCTGTCTGTCCGTCCGTCCGGGACAAAATGGGCAAAGTGGGTTAAACACTTTGAGTCAGAAATCTGTTCAATAAGGGCTGGCCTAGAGCTAAACAACAACAAAAAGAGCCCTTTATTGTTGCTAGACCTGTTAGATAAAGTAGTGAAATCTCTCAAATCACACCACACTGGGTTTTTTTAAAGGACAATGTAGTCTTACATATATAAGAAGGAGGAATAGACACCTCTGAATCAGGACTGAGCTGGGGCTAAAAAACAGAAACAACAATAACATCATCCAGAACTATACGAATGTAACATAAGCCAGGAATCAGAAAGGTAAAACTATATTGTTTGCCAACGTCACCATGAATTTGGTTTTTCAGTATTATGATTGTTTAGCCTCAAGTTAATCCCAATCGAGCAATCCTACAATAAAAAGCATGCTAGCGTTGATTATTCCCGTCTTTTGGTGAGTACGTAGGAGTACATTGACTAAAGTAGCGTTTAGCTAACCTTTGTTAGTCCAGCATTTCCTTGATGACAAGTCGAATCGGCAACTACACCATAAATCTTTCGTAGTGATATCCAAAAGCAGATGAATTCTAATTTGAAACCTCAGCATGCCCTGAAAGGATTTTAAGCACCTCTGAGAAATAGTAATCTAATATATTCTAGCTTTCTGTAATGTGATAGTAAGGCGATTTGGAAGCTATTTATAGCAAGGCCAAACAACCTCATTGTGGCCCCTTCGGTAGTCCATACAACGCACAGATTGTGTACTTATTCAGCTCTTTATATCATTTCTATGATAACATCGTCGCACAAGACCATAAATTTTGGTGGTAGCGGTTCGTCGGTTATATCGACCTAGCACTTGATATATATCTAATTTTGTCGATCCCAGAAGGATGAAAGGCAAAATTGACATCGACAGGATTTGAACTTAGAATATACAGAATCAGAAAAAAATGACTGAAGGTATTTAGTTCGCCTCTCTAACGAAGTGGCAAATCCGCCATCTTAATCCATCCATTCATCAATAGAGTTAAGCAACGTCAGACGAATTTTGGCTTTGGAACTCACCAAAAGATACCTGGAGTGTTATTTTGGATATATCTCTATTTGGTGTTATTAAATGATGTGTTTAAATTTGAAGGTTGAGAAAATTTTAGAACTAGGCAAAATGGCGGATCCCTGTCATTCGACGATGAGAATTAAGGAGTTTGATTCTAATTACCTGCTCCTGAATTAACATGCAAGGGGCTGAGCATCCCACAAGCATGCGTACCCTTAATGTAATTATTCTCAGAATCAGCGTTATACTATGTGTGTAACAAGGTTGTATTTTTTGATTATAAGTATAATCTACCTGGCAGGATTCTATACAGTTTCCATCTAATTTTATTTACAACACACCAGTCGACCCGAAGGTAGAGAAAATGACATTTGTCCAAAATGCCAGTCAAGTATGAACGAATACAGGAGTACGTGGCTGCGAAGCGAACATCGTAACTCATACTGCCCCAACAGAATGAAGCTAAATTGACAAAACAGGAACATCATCTTTATATCATTTCAGCAGAGGAACTATAACATGCAGCATTATGAAGTTGTGCGCATAAAATCTCTTTAGTTTTGTTCTGCAATGAACTTGGAGAATATCCTCAGTAAATCTATACTGTTTAACCAAACACTTTGAAACATAGTCACCTGAAATGTATAATAATCGAGATTGGAATACCGCGGTTCCTCAGCATGGTCGCAATCCCAATAACTACACATCGTAAAAGAATACAAATATATTCTCAAATACTGCACGAAAGATGTGTGATTCTCTTCCTTTTAATCAATAAAATTGTTTTTATCTAACTCGGACACTGAAACGTGTCCGTTACTTTTACCACTTGACAAAAACTACTGCTATATTTTCATTATTGTCCAAGAATTTGAACTAGCAGCTATTCCTGGAATTATGTTAATTGTTTTCATTCAGATTCTAAATGTCCCTAAAGGGAATTTTTTGTCTTCTAACTGCAAGAATAATCTGTCTGAGAAAGATTTCGCACCTCACTATATTTACATACGTAAGACTACGCTGTATTTATATTTAACATTCAGAACGTACCCTGGGGTTATTATTGTTGATTACGAAATGTTACAGTTCTCCATCGTGAAGGCCGTTTACAACGCCCTCAATATCATTATAACAATACTGTGTAACGTCAAAATGTGACAAATCACTTTAGTGAATAGTGAGGTCACATGAGCAGGATTTATAATCTTCCACCTTCAGGTTATTATAGACAAGCCGATTATGATACAAATTCAGTGAAATAATCTCGACTATAATGTACAGTTATGTGAGTATATAGGTAATTGTGTGTGTGTGCGTGCGTGTGTGTGTGTGTGTGTGCGTAAGGGGGAAATTAATGTGTAGATGTATAGCTGTGTGGAATATAATGAATTTCTACATGTTGTTTGTTTCGCCTCAGATCAGCTCTGACTGAGCAGACCTATGATTGTGACAATACCCATCCTTTTGTATATCAAGATTTACATGGTTAAATAGGTACTTCTTTTAAAAAGTAGATAAAATTTGACTACAATTTCTAGCAAGTCATACGACTGCATTATAGATTCTTTCATTTGCTCGTGGTTCCATCATTGGTTGGTCGTGTCAGTTAAAACTTCTCACCAGTATTGTCTTCATATTCTCGTATAGAATAATGCTTTGTTTTTGACCCAGTTCTCTCTCTCACCTCTCTTGACCATTATTGTCATTAACGCAAATGATTTTTCTTCTCAATACGTGTATAATTTCAGCGGATCATATACATACAAAATATGAATGTATGAATATTTTAGCCCTTTCGTAGCCATGTTTCTAATAAAATATATTGTCTATAAGTTACAATATTTTTTAAAAAATAATCTGGAATTTGCAGGTATTTCAGAAAATATCTATCATTAAAGTTGGTGTTTTGAAACAACAAAATATTCTTCCAAAACACCATAACAGAAAGTTTAAGTTTAATCGTGAATTCTTTTGAAGAATTATGAAATTTCCCCCTAGCAAACAAAAACATACATTGGTTTTATTTTTTGATTATTTTTGATGGGGTATCATCGTCTCTGATATGTTTGATAATATCATCGGTTCTTAATAATTAGCTCCTCGAAGAACTTGAAAGGGTGAAAGAAAGTGAAAGTTAGCCTGTGCAGGATTTGGACGTAGAATGCAAAAGGACAAAAGTCAAATCACACACACACACACACACACACACACACACACACACACACACACACACACACACACAC
>NC_068981.1:157393182-157395118 GCF_001194135.2 Octopus bimaculoides
ATATATATATATATATATATATATATATATACACATACATACATAGATACATACATGTACAAATTCGCAAGCTGTTCAATGTTACAGGAAACTTGAACATCACTGGAGATGTAGACGGGCTAAACTTCCCGCGCAAAGATGGTAGCCATGGCCTTAAATTTGTATTGATGTCATATGATGCACATATTTTGACACTGAAGTATTAGCTGCAGAAGAGGAAAAAGGGAAGTAACTATATTGCACAAGTTTGTGAGCCAGTAACTATATTGCACAAGATAACTCATTAACATGAAGAAAGGCTTGAAATAAGAGCTAATCTAGATTCCGTATCAGTAGAACAAAAAAAAAAAAGTTCACCGAAAAGGTAGTGAACGAGTACTTGGCACGAAAGATGCTAGTCACAGGGAGAATAATCGCATCGAATGGTTGACATGGAGTACAGACAAGTTTATGACATTCCACTTTGAAGGCTACCTCCATGCAAATGAAGGAGAAATCCCACCCATTAATTGCAGAATAAAAAGTAGAAAACATTTACAGACAACAAATGTAAGCTGTGCAAAACTAAGACTGAAGACATGAACCACATTATTTCCAAGTGCGAGAGAATGTCTTCTGGATATTATCTTCTCCTGAGGCATGATGCAGTGGCTAAAGCAGGCTGTAACAGGATGAAAAGAAAACAACAACAAACGAAGTTGACTATATTGAGACCAACCGGTCAAAAGAATCCGGCCGGTTTTGTTTTAACAGCAAGTTAAAACTGGTCAGATATCGTTATATGGGACCACAAAAAAAAAAAAAAAAAAAAATTTGTATTGTCTTCTTTTTTCTCACCCTCTTCCAGACTGTTCTGGAACAGAATGAGAGGAAAAAAAGCCAGAAAACAGATGAGTCAAAAGAATATTGGTAGAAGTTAAAAGTAAAAACAGCCTTTTCGTTAAAACACAACCGACCAGTTATTGTTGTGGGACCACGCTAAAAAATATGCTCTGTTGCGGAAATCAGCAGCTCCCTGGACATCTATGTAGTCAGAAAAATAGAGGAGAAAGGAAAAATCTAAGGACAGTTGATAAAGGATCTTCAAATCCAGTTTTCAAGATGAACTTTCAATTTGACACCTACTATTATTAGAGCAACAGGATACATACCCATCCACCTGGAGTAAAGCATGGCTGAAGTTGGGTTTGGGGGGAGAGAATGCAATTCCTTAATCCAGACACTAAAAGTGATCATGATTACTGGGATAATGAAAATCTGCAAGACCTTCTTAAGATTTAAAGGATGATGAACAAAACAAGGTGTTTTCCTCTACACTTTACTACCAAGCAGGCTTCTGGTCAAGATTAACCCTAAATTAAAAGGAAAAAAAAAAGCATATATGTATGTATGTATGTATAGCCAAAGAGTTTCCGTACAGTTTCTGTCTACCAAATTTCAGTACCAAGACTTGTTCGACCAGATGTTAAGGTAGAAAATACTTTGCCAAGATTCCACACGGTGGGATCGAACCCGTATGTATATTCTCATTACAATTCAACAGTGTTATCATTCAAGAAAAAAAAAAAAGACTTGAGGTACGTGTATGATGAATACCCTGATACAGTTGAAATAGCTACAATGTAACTGTTGATATCCTATTCCTGCTTTACCCTGGGTTGTAGCTGTGAAGCTCCTTACAAGAGGAATTTGCTAATATCAACATTAATCTATTGCAATGGTTTGCTATGGTGTGTCAGGGTGTACTGTTCCTCTACAAGGGATATCTATGTGTATCTTGGGTTTTTATAAATACAATTTACCAGAATGAGGCGAGTGAGTGCAGCTGTTCGGATGCTGACGATTTGGCACGGCTGGTTGGACATTTAGCCTATTTTTGCGACAGAACTTTTTGATACTAGAAGCAAACACACACACACACACACACACACACACA
>NC_068981.1:157395331-157398522 GCF_001194135.2 Octopus bimaculoides
AATTTTTCCTTCTTATTTTTATGTTAAGAGCATTTAATTCTCCATGTGAAGTACACCAAATTTTTCTATTTAATCTCCAGTGTTCCAAGAAGTTAAAAAGACTGAGAACCACTGGCCTAAAGTAGGTAATCCCTGTGGTTGTGTGTAAGACGTGACATTCCCTCCATCTCATTGAACTCTGAATATTCCTAGCAATACAAAGTGGAATGTTGGGGGAAGATACAAGGGGATGTTGAAAAGTTTCTGGCTTTGGGTAAGAGGAAATAGAGGAAAATCAGTTTAATTATGATTTTATTCAACATATTTCCCTCTCAAATTCACACACTTATTGCAGCAGTCCTTCAGGTTTTCTACGAACTCGGAAGGCTGGGCCTCCAACCAGGCTCTTCGCGCTACCCTTAAAGCCTGGAACTTTTCAGTACCCTCTCGTATATCTCAAATTCTCTAAACTTCCAGTTATTTAAGAATATGTAAGGGTTTGTATTGCGAATTACCCCAGTGACTGTCATTTTAAAATGTACAGAGAAAAGTATTCAAAACCTTCACAGTCAAAGTAGTCATTCCATATTGAGGCAATTCGTAACGCAGGAACAGTTAGTTTTCCTTTTTTTAAATTTCTACCTTTTATTCTTAAACTCTTGATGAAAACCAGCATAAGATTCTTATTTAGGACTTAAAGCGAGTCTCTAACTTACTGGTTTGTGGTGTGACACAGCTTAAACACTTCGTTTCCATGTAGTGTGGGTGACAAATGAACATGGCAAAGTTTATCACTTTCCAAGCCATAACCCTGAAATGATGTTTGCTTAGCGTTGTAAACGAACTAAAAATTTACCAGTCATATCCCGATATTTACAAATTGAGCAGCACTTTCTCGCGGTACTTATTTACAGTTCAGAAATAAAGTCAGCAAAAATGAATTATTCTGAGCATGGATCCTACGAGTTCTTGATTCTTTGGTCAGTAAACACGTACTATTATCATCTCAACCATTAAACTTTCGAGTTATAGATCAATGAAATCTTTAATTCTCATTCGCCAAATAAAATGAACTTATTGAACAGACAAAAAGCATAAACATGCTTTTGATTACAGGAAGTGATTACTTGTGGTAAAATTAATTAGTGCCATCGTCTGCTCACCTGCATTGTTTGTCCAAAATAAATTGCAACTGTCATTTTATTCTGTTGATTCATTTCAGTTTGTTTTTTTACCAACACAACAGTACAGTCAATATGTATGACAAACATTGTTTTGTCTCTTAAAGATTCCTGTGATGACATCAGACCGGAAATCGAAGCTATATTTTAAAACACTGTTTCCACCATCTCCACTTAAAGTTGGCTCTCTACTCGTTCAACATTTACAAACATTTAGATTTCTACTTTCACATAAAACTTGGCGACTTCTTTTCTCTGAACCATTGCTGTTTAGATACGCCATACCAGTTTTATTGAAATCTACCTTTTTCAAATAGAATCCTGCTATATTTCCCTGATTCCCCTCTCCACAGATGTTTACATAAATGAAGGAGTGTAGCAGGGTGGTGGTGAGTAGAGAAGAAAGCTTCTATGTTTACATAACAAGGGCAGCAAAGGGCAGGAGAAGAGAAAGCCAAGAGGACGAGAATTTTGACCTTAATGTTCTCCTAAGAGGATTATTGTTTTAACTGTCAAGGTAGGACTTCAAATATTGACATAATGAAAAAGAAAAGAGGAAAGAAAGAGTAATGTAAAGTAGAAAGAGGTTAGACAAAAGAAAGATAACAAAAAGAACGAAGAAGAAAGTAACAGAGCGAGAAACACACAGACAGACACAAGCAAATATGAAAATCACATACAGATAATGCAACATCTATTGTAGTCGGTGCATTAAATTTTCTGTTGTCTAAATAGCAACGTTACCTGTTTCACCACTTTCAGTGCTACTGGTTTAATGACAGTATGATTAGCTGCACATTCTACAGTACAGTTGTATTAGGTCAGTTAATATGTTGCATGTTGCATCTTCAGCAGTAGTGGTGAGTCAATGATAATGTGATTTATTGCGCCTTCTGTTCTCAAGCAGTGTTGACTGAGTTTGGCTAGTTTTAACTTCTACATAGGCTTAGTTGTTGTATGAGTTACTGCACCTTTTGAACTGCGGTACTGTCGGTTTCATGACAATATATACACCAAATCCTTTTGCATTGCAGTAATATCGGCTCCATGACAATATGGCTCGTTGCACCTTCTTTACTGCTTTAGTGTGAGTTTACCGAGAATGTGACCGGTTGCACTTCCAAAATTAAATTCGTGTCGGCTCCATGACATTCTGGCTTGCTGCATCAGCTATACTACATTGGTGTCAGTTTAATGAGTATATAACAAGCAAGCTGCCCTTTCTGCAATACATTAGTGTCAGCTCCATGACGATGTGATTAGCTGCACTTTTTGTTGTAATTTTATTGATAGTGTGACTATCTGCTTCTTCTGCAATACAGTAATGTCGGATCCATGACAACGTGGTTAACTGCACATTTTGCATGCACAGTAGTATTTACTCGTTTGCTGCACTGTCTATGCTGCAATAACTTTACAATCAATTATATTTGCTACACTTGACTGGAGCTCACTTTATGGCTGCTTGGTTTAGGTGCACCTTTTGCGTTTTAACAATGTTGACTCACTAAGTTTGAGGAAGAAGGCATCGACTGCGCTGCCGCAGGATTGATGCATTGATAGTGTAGCAAACTGCACCTTCTGTATCACCTTAGTAAAGAGCCTAGTTCTACTTTCTGCATTGAATCAGAATTGACTAAAGGACAGTGAAGTGTTCTGCACCTGCTGGACTGCAGACATATTGACACTAGACTGCATGTTGCAGGACAGGTAGTATGTCAGTATGATCGCATCAGTACGTTTATGTTTTTATAGCACTTGGGTAGTTTCTGTGTGTGTGTGTGTGTGTGTATGTGTGCGTGTGTGCGTGCGCGCACGCGCACGTGTCTGACTCAATGAAAAATATATATATATATAGGTACGTATATTTGAGTGTTTGTATGAGTTTGTGTTTACACACCCATACACACACGTGCACACACTGTCAAACACACACACACACACAAACACACACACACACACACACACACACACGCACGCACACACACACACACTGTCTCTCTCTCTCTCTCAGCACACACACATACACAC
>NC_068981.1:157398712-157401130 GCF_001194135.2 Octopus bimaculoides
CACACACACACACACACACACACACACACACACACACACACACACAAACACACACACACACACACACACACCACACACACACACACAAATTCGTTTGAATTGATCCAGCGACCTGTTACTCTGGCGATACTTCGATGTTTTGACAGTTCTTTAGAGAGTCTATCCTTGTTCCAGAAACCCACAATATGTTGGAAAAACTCCAGGGTGACACGTTTGGATCAGTCAATAGTCAAAGTATGATGGCTAATTTCAGGGCAAATTATTTATGAACTATGAATAGCTAATAGCAACAACAATTGATGAGTTGGATTAATCTGCAATCGATGACTTAGAAATAACATTAATAATAAAAATAAATAAAAAATGTGCAGTCCTATAGCTACTGTGGTAATACATCCAAGTTATAATATGAGAAAGTATTTGGAAAATAGGGCCTGACTATATCTGTTACTTTACAGTTTTTCACTGGCAGAAGTCTTATATCAAGTTAGACAATTTATTGTGGCATTAGTAAATGATGTAGAATTTGATGTATTCGGAGAAGGTGATGTGACTGAATTATAAGAGTCCTATAAAGACAGATTGTCTCTTGACAAGTAAAAAGAGGATATAGATTTCCATTCCATTTGTGTTAAGCGGCAAGAAATGGCTATAGAAGAAGCACCAACAATTGATGAGTTGGATTAATCTGCAATCGATGACTTAGAGATAACATTAATAAAAAAAATAAATAAAAAAATGTGTAGTCCTATAGCTACTGTCGTTAATACACGCAAGTCATAATATGAGAAAGTATTTGGGAAAATAGGGCCTGACTATATCTGTTAGGTCTGCTGGCTTTCGCTGATAACAATCTCACAATCGTGAGATAACATAAATATTACAAGAAAAATTAATAAGGAGCACTCAGTTTCTACGCTGATCTCTACAAAGAAATGGCGTCCCGTGAATGTTAGACAATTTTAGATAAGTTCTTAGTCACTACTGTAGATGATATAAAGGATGGAAGGTAGTACTTCTGTTCCTGTCGTTAATTCCCCTTGCATTACCTCATGTCATATGAATGTTAACATCTTTTTATGATGACTACGTACCCTGCAACAATATTACACACATTTTTATATATTTCCACTTGTATTTAACTTGAAATCTTTTTACGTATACATACTATTCCGAGAGTGTTTAAAATCAGTTATTTTCATACATAAGATGGTTGTATTTGCTTTAAAAAAAATTCATTTTAGAATATATTTCAGTTTATATGGAAAACACGAGAAATAAAACAGATTTCGTGTCCCGGAATTCCGGGTAACGGCAAGATTTTCAGGAACGCGACGCTTTCATAATGCGAGGTATGTTTGCATAAGAAGAGGGAGAACGGGATAAGAAAGTGAAAGTGAGTGACTGAGTGAGTGAGTGTGTATGTGTGTGTGTGTGTGTGTGCATGTGTGTGCGTGTGCGTGTGTGTGGGAGAGAAAGAGAGAGAGAGAGAGAGAGAGAGAGAGATGGTGCGTATGTGTGAGTATGATGTGAGAGACAAATAGAGAAAGCTAATGAACGAATGTCTTTATGTATGAGATGGCATGTGTATTTGTATATCTGAATGTCTCTGTGTGTGTTAGAGAGTGAATGCGATTCTGTGTGTGTGTGTGCGTGTGTGTGAGTACGCGTGCATGTGTATGTGTATGTGTATGTGTGTGTGTGTGTGTGTGTGTGTGCGAGGGAAAAGACAGACAGAGACAGAGACGAAGAAAGAGAGCAAGTGTTTGGGATGACGTGTAAGTAGACACTTTAAAGTTTTGAAGAGAAGATTGTCAGATCTAATGGGATACATTTGTCTACAAGTGTGCATAGTGTTATTATTTTTGGTGTGTATGTGTGTATGTGTGCGTGCGTGTGTGTGTGTGCCTGTGTGTGTGTGTGTGTGTGTGTACATACTATTCAGTATGTTGGACTTTTACTAGAGCTAATTCGCTGTAGTTAGAACTCAAGATCATTTCCTCTACTATTTTGAAACTATGTTTTGGCGTTTGTTATATTTGAATAGTATTTTCATGGCTGTTGCAATGATTACTAATGCAGCAGACAATGTAACTCGGTGATTGTTGTTTAGTCCCAGGTTAGCCTTTATCGAGCCGACCTATAATAGTTTCAAATTTTGTCACAAGGCAACCTATTCTGGGTAAATGGGTAAGTTGATTACATTGACCCCCAGAAAGAATGAAGGGCAAAGTCGATCTCGGCGGTATTTGAACACACAACGTGAAGACGAACAAAATGCCGCTAAGCATTTTGCTTGGCGTGTTAAAGATTCTTCCAGCTTGCCGCCTATAATAAAAACTGATGTTGCAGTTGTTGTTTAGTTCCAAATCAACCCTCCTCAGAAGCTACTCGTCTATTGACAAAGTCCCCCCCCCC
>NC_068981.1:157402048-157403087 GCF_001194135.2 Octopus bimaculoides
ACACACACACACGCACACATACAAAACTTAGTGGCGGAATGGGACATCCTGTCATAATCTCTAGCTCCAGTGCCTGCCATTTGTTAGTGAATTTCTTCATGGCAAATCGTATGAATGTTGAGCCTGGGTACTGCGTTTTCTCACGCATCCGGGAACGCAAAACATTTTGCGTGTCAGCCCGTTTGTAATTGTCTAGTGGAACCAGAAATTTGGAGGTCTTTTCTTGTCACCTTAGCATGTTGAACAGAGCTCTATATTACCTGGGCGCGGTCAAAGCAGCGTGGAATTCCTGAGACAACGGCTTTCTGAACTGATGCGTGTATGAGACCGTTCATTGCTACAAACCTTGACACCCTTCTAGTAAGCACCACTGCATTAAACTCACTAAAAGAGGCAAGAACATTGTTTTAAAGCTTGTATAAAGTACCGTTGTTATCTAGGACACTTCTAGATCTTGCCTTCTTCACAAACATATCTTCTTCCATTATGCTATGTGACTCGAAAGGTCGGATTGGATATAAAGCTCATAAGAAGTAACTGACTATTATTTGGGTGCACAGGGATATCTTGATAGGAGTCTGAAGTCAGATTGTGTAAAGGATTCTTTATGTTCTGTGCCTGACCTTTTTTTTGGTCAAGAATGTTTTCATGAATTGGATGGGTTACTTAAGATTTTCGTTTTTCGCTCATTTACTATGGGCAATCTCCGTTCTTGATATTCACAAAAATCTCCCTCTTTTTTTTTTACCTCAACCTTGCTTTACATCGACTCTGCACTGAGACAGTGGCAGTTGGCTGAAGTTATCCTCCTAAAGGAGTCCAAATTTCATAACACCAAATCCACGAGAAGTTTTATGGCCTGCATCTGAAAAACATAGCCTACATCATGTAGAAAAAATAACCCACGTCAGTCAAGTGGGTGGCATTTACTTCCTTTTCAACTATAGCAACACTGCCGTCAGAAATCCAGAAGATGCCATCGTATGTTTTTGCCACCTTGCAATTTGGGGCAACGCATAGTCTGCAAGATCTGTATCAC
>NC_068981.1:157403290-157405790 GCF_001194135.2 Octopus bimaculoides
ACTACTACTACTACTACTACTACTACTACTACTACTACTACTACTACTACTACTACTACTACTACTACATGATTCGAGTCATGTTTATACTCTTGAAAGCCGACATCTGCAAGTCACATTTAACATTTTATTCATTCCCGGTCAGTTGTTGTACCAAAAATAGCCCAAACTAACAAACTACGAAAACGTTTTCTTTTTAATAGTCCCAGTGACTGTCCTGCCTTCGTTTCGCCACTAAAACAACTACCCACACACAAATACATACATAAGAGTGCATAACATAATTATTGAGCTTATATAATGCCGCGGTAAGCTGAAATAAAGTTACAGAATTTAAAAATAAAACACTAAAAAGGTTACAATTTTGGAGAGGAAAGCAGTCACAGGAAAAAGTTCCGTTCCACCTTGCTATTTATATAAACAGCATAAATAATAGTAAAAAATTATTAAATAAATAAATATTTTCAATACACGACTCACACACAATAGCAACAGAATAATGGCGTTACATATCTGTGGAAAACCCCCCACATTTTTATTATTAAATTAAAACAATGAAATTAAAAAACCCATTGAAGCATTTATTCTTTGAAGATTTCCTGTGACTTCTTTTTTATTGGTTTTCATGCTGTTGTACAGGATGTGTTGTACAAGATGTGTTGTACAGGATGTGTCAATTCTACTTGAACAGGCCTTGAGGGAGCTTCTACGCCTCAAATACTCAACAATAGTTTCTAATTTATATATGTTAATAACTTTTACTTTGATTCGTATAAACACAATACTCTTGTTTTTCGCTGCACTAAGCACTAGTGTTAGCACTCTTGTTTTTTGTTGTACTAAGCACTCTTGTTAGCACTCATATTTTTTCTTTCGAATGGACTTTAGTGCGATTTATAAACCCCAAGAAGACTTCTCCTCTAACTGGTTAACACTGCACAGCTGCATCCGATATATTGTGAGCAGGGGAATTGAACCCCTACCACATTCTAGCGACGGGACCAACACACAGTAATTCGAACAACTACCATTACAGCAACTTGCGGGTTCGGTGCGTGTTCAGTTCGCACCAAAACACTGAGTTCGGTGCGAGTTCAGCGCGGAACTAACACACCGAATCAACGACTCCTACCGACCTCTGTCTCAACCCATACGCTACTCTTTATAAGAGTTCGGCTAGTTCATTCTTCCAATCCCCCAAGGGTGTCAATGACTCTTGCCACAACATGAACAATTAAACAAAAGATTCAATAGCTACAGATATGACATCAGGCACAATAACAGTAGTTCGACAGAACTTGCCGAACGTTCTGCATCAAATGACTGCAATTTTGAAAATGGCTTGAAAGTGCATAATCTCAGAAAATATTCTGAATCTGCTAGACTTTCAGTACTCAAAATGCACGAGGAGAAATATGTTTGCGGATTATTAACATCACGCCCCGGAAGAATGAATAAAATGACAGGAGAATTTCATCATATTTACATAAAACTGTTTAATTAAATATTCTTCTTCTTTTACTTTTTCTTTTTTTCTTTCCTTCTCTTTTTTCTCTCTTTTTTCTTTCTTTTTCTTTTTGCCAGTTGTAAACTTGAAAATTGAAGACTGATGATGTCATCCCATTAACATGGGGACGCCGGTTGTTCTCATTCATATTTTGGATTTGAATTTCTATAATTTTGAATTTTTATTACTTTTCGTTTTGAACTCGACAAAGAAACACTAGCTGTCGAAATATCGTTCAACCAATAAAATAATTATTGCAATCGCACCGCACTCTTCATACTAAGTAATAATAATAATAATAATAATAATAATAATAATAATAATAATAATAATAATAATGATAATGATGATGATGATGATGATGATGATGATGACGATGATGATAATAATAATAATAATAATAACAGGGAGTATGGTGTATTGAGAGCAGAGGAAAAAGGGAAAACAAAGAAAGAAGTACAAAAAGGACATAAAGAAGAATTACGCAAGAAGGGACTACACAATCAATTCCATGTAGCCACAACAGAAGTTGCTGGAAAAAATAGGTGCGATTGGCTGATGAAAGGAACCTTAAAAAGAGAGACCAAGAGCACTATACTGGCAGCGGAGGATCAAACTTTGGCCACGAACTGAAGGGTCAACCTTAGGAATGAGCAAGTGTCTCCGCTGTGCCGTATCTGTAACAGAGTGGATGAAACCGTTACAAAAGATTTGCCTTCTTGGCACGGCCAGAATAATCAGACAAGTATTAGATAACTGAAAAGAATGGAAAGCATGGTACTATAGGCTGCAGGTAGTAAACCCGCAACGCATGCAAGACTCCAGGAGCTCCAACAAAGCCTGTGATAAATAGAAAATAGTTCTATATTTAAGAGATGAGGAATTATGTACATTATTTACATTATTTACATTTGGCGGATATTTGTCCTCATCTTGTTTGTTGTTAACACAACGTTTCGGCTGATATACCCTCCAGCCTCCATCATAATCATC
>NC_068981.1:157407691-157408856 GCF_001194135.2 Octopus bimaculoides
CACACACACACACACACACACACACACACACACACACACACACACACACACACACACACACGCACACGCACACACGCACACACACACACAAGTTGCTTTTCAGTTTTTCTTCTTATTCTTAACTAGAAAATATAAAAAGATCATATACATTTACATGCCTACAGGATATATGCGAACATCGCAACACGTGTTTCAAATTAAAATGACAGGAAATAGGCTAATTAATTATTATAGAATATCTAATGAGCGTTGTCAAAAACGACGGCTCCAGCTATTCTGGCATCATCACAACATTGTATCACAAGAATGCATTGAAGATTTTACGAAGAGCACTGGAATTTAAGAAAAAAATCCACCCACCTCATAGTTGGTACAGGTGGCGTAGTGCAGGTTGTGTATATATTTGTAATATGCTATTGGGAATAAGGTAGTATAAGTTATGTTAATGTTGGTTGATGTCATTGTCGTTAAGTTCCAGGTCAGGGTTGACTGATCTATCTGTGACCAAAAGCGTTTCCGCAATGATCATCCCGCATTTTTTGTTCAGACTTGTGTTTTGGATACAACTCCAATATCTTCTTCCCTTTTAAGTTGAATTGTGTTCTGGGGGCAGATTTGACCGCAATTTCTGGCAAGGTTGTCAACTACCTCCTGTTCGGCAGGAATTGAACTCAGAATCTAAAGAGCTGAGATTAAATACCGAAAGGAATTTTATCACTGTAGTCGTGGTAGATCTAATATTTTGGCAATGTGGTTGATTTTTTTTCTTCTGCATCAAACGTGTTTAAGACACCAAGTTTATTATCCAACGTAATCGTTTTAAAACCCCTTTTTGTACAACTACCTTTTGTTCCACTTGACGGCTTCTTTCAGTCATCTTGAATTGTAAGTAAATCCAACAGCACGGTGATCAACAATTATCTGCCTCAAATATATATAGTTTAAAAAAGAGTGCCTGGAAATAACTGTTTTATGAGAGCAAAAAGTTAATGTATTATTCATATGGAAGTAAGAATGAGCATAAGAAGATGAAAGGATGAAGGAATTAGGGGGGACAAAGAACCGTATGATTTCAATTAGTTGCAAGTTAATTTCACAAACAGGCTGTTCCGTTGTTAGGATCAACTGGAATCCTCGTCGTAATCGACGGTGTGCCCGTTATATA
>NC_068981.1:157409082-157409643 GCF_001194135.2 Octopus bimaculoides
AAAGTCTTTGACGTTTCGAGCTACGCTCTTCAACAGAAAGAATACGGAGACATATATATATATATGTGTGTGTGTGTGTGTGTGTGAGCTGCCTTTGCGTTTGTGTTTATCCCTCATCACCGCTTTACAACCGGCGTTGTTGTGCTTACGTCCCCGTAACTTAGTGGTTTGCCAAAAGTGACCGATAGAATAAGTACTAGGCTTAAAAATATAAGCCCTGGGTCGACTTGTTCGACTAAAGACCCTTCAAGGCGGTGCTCCAGCATGGCTGCAGTCAAATGATTGAAACAAGTAAAAGAACAAAAGATTATATATACAAAGTCTGTCAGAGAAATGTATACACACTCCAGGAAAGGAAAAATCTGTATAAATATTTAAATTCAGTGCTATTGCAATTTATTCAGTATAACTGCAATTTCATAAAACATCGGAAGAGGTATTTGTATTTATAGAGATTCTTATACAAATTAAATATTTATACAAATTTTTCCTTTCCTGAAATGTGTATACATTGTTTTGGTGGATTCTGTACACACACACACACACACACACACACACACA
>NC_068981.1:157410810-157411725 GCF_001194135.2 Octopus bimaculoides
CGTTATTAAGACAAAAGAGCTATTAGAATGACAAATTGTGCACAAATTGTATATAAACGTGTATATGAATTTTTGGTGGGCGCGTGTGTGTGTGTGCGTGTGTGCGGGTATGTATATATGTACATGTATATGTACATGTCTATGGTTGCATATATATGTAGGTGTACATGCATGTGTTTCACGCGAGTATGAGTGAGCATATGCAAATATAGCACGTGCGTATTTCTAGACGTGTATTTGAATATAATTGTGCGCGTATGGGTATGTGCACGTGTGTGTGTGTATGTGTGTATGTGTGAGTGTGTGTGTATGTGTGTGTGTGTGTTCGCGCGCGCGTGTGTGTATGGATATGTATACGGGTATATGCATGGCTGCATATATATGTGTATTTATTGGCGTATGTTTGCGTGCGCATGTATGTGTTTCACCCGAATGTGAGTGAGCATATGCATATAGGCACATGTACGTAGGTGTGCGTGCGCGCATGTGTATGTATGTACATGCGCGCATACGCGATTGCTATGAGCTTTTTAACTTCTTTGTAGTTTCTTCCCTTCGGCTTTCCCCTTATTTAACAGTCATTCTAATAGCTCTTTTGTCTTAATAACGGCAATTACATAGTAATCTCCCTTTGTTTAACGGTCATTTTCATAGTACTTTTTGATTTCCTCGATAACTGATGAGATGCTGGAGCAGTTTTCCACCGCGACATCCGAAACTCAGAGTCTTATTATAGCAACCGAATAATTGTCACATATTATATTACACATAAATTCCTCTATTTACATGATATCAAGGTCTCATTCATTCTTTTGTTGTCTTACCATTACTATTAATATGTATGTATGTATATATATGTCTATCTATCTATCTATCTATCTATCTATCTATCTATCTATCTATCTATCTATCTAT
>NC_068981.1:157413789-157417940 GCF_001194135.2 Octopus bimaculoides
CCATCACCGTCCCCGCCCCATCACCGCTTGACAACTAGTGTTGGTGTGTTTACGTCTTCGTAACATAGCGGTTTGGCAAAATTGACCGATAGAATAAGTACTAGCCTTAAAAATAAGTTCTGGGATCGATTTGTTCGACTAAAACTCTTGAACATGGCCACAGTCAAATGATTGAAACAAGTAAAAGAATAAAAGAATACATATGCATACATACATACGTACGTACGTACGTAGTACATACATACATACATACAAACATACATACAAACATACATACATACATACAAAACAATTACAAGGAATACTTAGACTTGTACATTTTCAATTTTATCCTGCTATGCATCTTCATTCATGGTCTTTCCACAAGCGTGATCCTAAGCGAATTGAATTTATTTATACGTTGCACACTCAACTGCACATACTCTATGCAATAGAAACACGTGTCGGTCATTTTAGCTAAGTAATTATGCTGTATAATTAACTGATAAATTAAGAGAAAAATTTGAAGATGTACAAGTCTATGTATTCTTTGTAATTGTTTCCGAAAATATTCATAATCCAGTGAAGTGAACCCGAATTTACGCATCAGAAGAATGACAGTGGGGTTGCTTATCCTAAGAGATCCTTAATGCTTCTTACTACATGATGTGGTTAGTCGCAACCTGGACTATACATGAGAGCTCTTACGGTACCTGTCTGGATAATTTATCTTTATATATTCATATATAAAAATGGGTATATTATAAATATCAAATACTATTAAGTACAAAAACGGAGAGATTTAATAGATATAAATTAATTTATTAACGTTTTTTATAAGGCCTACAATTGTTTCGATTCACACTCAATACAAATTACAAACCTATAGAATAAAATAAGTTTGCATTTTGAATATTTAAAGTAATATATCTTCTGGGCCAATGAATATTAAGGAAACTACATGTTGATCAATTGAGATTCTCCAACAGACTATGTAGATGAAAATATGTTTAATTTTTTTTGTGTGTGTTAATAATTTTATTTAAATATAAGATATATAAAATATATAGAAATAAAATAAAAAGTTAAAGATATACATATAAAAAATAAAATAATAAAAATAAAGATAAATGGATTAAAAATATAGAATATGGAATTGAAAAATTTTAAATCTTGCACTTTGTTTTTGATTTTCTCGACTACACAGTACAGTTGGATCAGCTTGAGCATCGTCTGTGAGAAAAACAGCACCATGACGCATTTAATTCTGCCAGAAATTTGGAAACGATATGCTGTACTGCTTAGCATTCGCGCTGGAAGCTCCAATATGAACAGATGGTGAGCACACAGAACAACCGTTAGCTTGCCGTGTCCTCAAAACATGTATCGAGAGTGATAAAAATCAAATATCCAGTCAACGATATGGTGTTTGGAGTGATCACTAGTGATGGCGAGGTTATGCCTCCATTCATCTTCCCACAATGGCCTCAAACTCAACACGGAGGCCTACATTAAGTGCCCGAAAGATGTAGAGCTTCTCTAAGTCAAGAGGGTGGCTGCTGGAAGACCCTATGTCTGGCAACAGGACTCTGCACCGTGCCACACAAGCAAGAGAATCCAGTCATGGCTGCCAGACAATTTCTGCGACCACGTCACCCCTAACATCTGACCACCTAATTCCTAGACTGCAGCCCCCTTGATTATTATGTGTGGGGCACAGTTGACTGAGAGACCAATAAAGTCCTTGTAACACCAAAGACGAACTGAAGGCAAGTATATACTTAAACAAGGAGACCGTCCAGAAGCATTGCAGGAAATTCCGAAGTCGTCTGGAAGACAATGGCGATTTTATTGAATAAATTTACTAGTTATTATTTCAAGATATTTTAAAGTAGCTTTCGGAAATATATCTGTTAAAATGAGGTATCAGTGTTACTTTCATTTTTTGCATAATTTAGACGACAGTTTATTCACCGCACCCTGTATGTATGTATGTATGTATGTATGTATGCTAGCTAAACACACATCATGTAGACAATAGAATCCACACTGACTCAACAAGTAGTCGGTGCCATATGTACGTGAATTCAACATATGGGAAGAAGCGGCATGTAGTTAGGATGTCTGAAGAAAGAATCATTGGACAAATTTTATGAACTTAGCCAACCGGAAGGAAGCAATTATAAAATACCATTCTGTAAAAACGGACAGTGAATTATAAAATATTAGAATCCATTAACGTACAAACTCCCCTGCATGATAATGGCA
Source organism: Octopus bimaculoides (assembly GCF_001194135.2). Taxonomy (NCBI): domain Eukaryota; kingdom Metazoa; phylum Mollusca; class Cephalopoda; order Octopoda; family Octopodidae; genus Octopus; species Octopus bimaculoides. The sequence continues at coordinate 157,416,037 of NC_068981.1, forward strand.
TTACTTATTGGAATGACATTTTTCCTAACAAAAAGATCATCGCCGGATTTTTTTTCTGAATAACTAAATCCAAGTTAACTTTTAACAACCAATAACTTAGTTTAATTATTGGGTGTTGCCATGGAATAAAGCTTTAATTGCAAGTCAGATGGAAGCGATTAACATACCTCCGTAAGCAGTTGTTAGACAACAACTATAGGAAAAAATGTGTTTGGAGTGAGTTCCATAGGGCTGATCTTCTGAAGAGGAAGGATTTGGCTCAGTGAGTGGTATGTGCAATTTTTGACCCTTGGGTATAATATGATTTCAAATTCTGGCACAAGGTCTGCATGTTCGTGGGAGGGGATAAATCGATTACATCAATCCCAGTATTTAACTGGTACTTATATTATCGATCCCGAAAGGCTGAAAGACAAAGTAGAGCTCAGCGGAATTTCAACTCATAACGTAAGGACGGACGAAATGCCGCTAAGCATTTTCCCGGCGTGCTAACGACTCTGCCAGCTCGCCGCCGTATCCGTGGGTATAGTATGAGTGACTAGAAGAGGAGACGCAAGTGAAATGGCACCAGTCAAATCTTTCTCAAATCACATCCTACCGTGGAGATCAGCTATTCCTGCAGAGCAGATACCGCTGTAGTATAAGGGGTGGGGGCAGAAAAGAAAAGAAAGAAAAAGAGCAACAACGCGTCTGTGATCCACTGTACGAGTGTACTGGTAAACGACTTCATGTCAATAAGATGGGGATGAGGGGACATGTTCGGATGTGATATCAGATATGTGTGTCCGTTTACGTAGGCGAACATAAATGCGTAGTTTTTTTTAATGCTTGCGTATGCACGTGTGTGTATGCAAACGTGCGTTCTGTGTAACCAACGAGACACTGAACACTTTATTTGTCACGCTCACTCTCATTTCTGAATCCCATGAATCCTTGAAGGCAACAACAACAGCAGCAAAATAAACATCCAAAAAACATTCAACAGTACGGTCTAGTTTCAGAGAGATCTGGGTGCTATTTCTTGTAGATCGAATTACCACCTCGTAGGCTGGCTGCTGGGGGTGCAGTTGTTATTAGACGCAGGATATGACCCTACTTCTATCAGTTAGTTCTCGTTAAAACATCTTTAAGCTGGTCTTCGTTAAGTATCATTAAATCTATAGCTAAAAAATATATATTCTTTTCTACTCTAAGCACTAGGCCTGAAATGTTTTGAGGAGGAGGCTAGTCGATTAGATTGACTCCAGTATGTAACTGGTACTTAATTTATCGACCCCGAAAGGATGAAAGGCAAAGTTGACCTTGGCGGAATTTGAACGTAAAGACAGACGAAATACCACTAAGCATTTCGCCCGGCGTGCTAACATTTTTGCCAGTTTGCCGCCTTATAAAAAGATATATATATTAGTGACAGAGGCAGTATTAATAATTTTCCCACTTAAACGTGGAGGTTCTGTTGGAGCAAACTTCACGGCAGTAGATGCCATAAGAAACTCCTATATAGGCTTTTGATTCAAAATGCACTCTTGTTTATATCGCTAGCGGACATAACTCCCCACCAACTCCAGTGGCAAGACCACATGATTGGTAATCACACACTTGTACACACACACACACACACACGCACACACTATGGCTCCCTTGCAGGATGCTTCGCAAGGAGACCCCGAAACATCGTGACTGCACAACAAACTTAACCACATAGGCATGATTGCAGCTCTCTTCTCACTTCCCTTTTCCCCTTCTCTCTCCCTCCCCTCCGCCTTTCTCTCTCATTCTCTACCTCTATTTCTCTGCATCCACGCACATGTATGTATGCATGTACGCATGTATGTATATATATATATATATATATATATATATATATGTACACACACATTTATATATATATATATATATATATA
>NC_068981.1:157418051-157422287 GCF_001194135.2 Octopus bimaculoides
TACGCAAAAATGAAATAGATATATTTACGAAAATGACATTAAATATCTTGAAATACTAAATAGCAAATTTATTCAATAAAATTGTCGGTCTCCTTGTTTAAGTTGGTGAATGTTGCTATAATCCTTGCCTTCAGTTCATCTTTGACGTTACAAGAAGTTTTGTTGGTCTCTCACTCAACTGTGCTCCACAGATAATAATCAAGGGGGTTGCAGTCTGGGGAGTTAGGTGGCCAGATGTTAAGGGTGATGTGGTCGCAGAAATTGTCTGGCAGCCATGACTGGGTTCTCCTGCTTGTGTGGCATGGTGCAGAGTCCTGTTGCCAGATATAGGGTCTTCCAGCAGCTACCCTCTTGACTTAGAGAAGCTCTACCTCCTCCAGACACTTGATGTAGGCCTTCGTTTTGAGTTTGAGGCCATGTGGGAAGATGAATGGAGGCATGACGTCGCCATCACTAGTGATCACTTCAAACACCATATCATTGATTGGATGTTTGATTTTTATCACTCTCGGTAGAAGTTTTGAGGACACGGCAAGCTAACGGTTGTTCTGTGTGTTCACCATCTGTCCGTAGTGGAGCTTCCAGTACGAATGCAAAGCAGTACAGCATATCGTTTCCAAATTTCTGGCAGAATAAAATGCTTCATGGTGCTGTTTTTCTCACAGACGATGCCCAACTTACCCTACTATACTATGTAGTCGACAAAATCAAAAACAAGCGCATGCGCGAAATAACAAAATAAAATGATGACAATATACCGGTAGCACCCTGTATACACGCGCACACATACACACACACATTATAATAATAATAGTATATATACTCTGATTTAAAGCGACATTTTAAAAAATAAACAATTGACTGAAAAATGATGAGCCAACCCAGGCCAGAATCGAAGCTACATATCAACGCTAACACGGCTCCATACGCATTCAATTGGGTCAAACGCTTACCCATCAATTTCAGCCAAATTTTATGAATATGTAACTTAACTGTCTAATGCTACATATATTTGTAAAGAAACCCGAAGGCGTTTTAAGTTACGGAGATAGAGCAACTATGGAAGTTTCTTTGTACAATAATAACTACGTAATAATATTTCAAAATAAGAATATATATATTCCGATTTAAAGCGACATTTGTTATATAAACAAATGACTGAAAAATGTTGAGCTAACTCAGACCAGAATCGAACCCACATATCAACGCTAACACGGCTCCATGCGCATCCGATTGGACCTAACGCTCACCCATCGATAGTCGCTCTATTTTCATAACTTACAAAGCTTTAGGGTTTGTTTACAAATATTATATGGATATTTGTATGTATGCATGTATATATACACACACGAGAGAAGTGAATAAACACCCTTATAATCATTAAGATTTGTTTAACTCTGAAATTATGCATTCAAATTATTTATTAATTGTTATAATGTGAATATTTAATATTTAGTAGACATGCCCTTTGTATTTTTCAATGCAAGTACCCTATTAGGCATGTTACTGATCAGATGACGAATATTCTCTTGGAGAATTTCTTACCAAGTTTCATGCAGTAATCTCAAAAGATCTGGCTATGAAGATGGTTTCTTGTTCTTTTTATGAAGTGCTCTGTCCATTATGTTCCAGAGGTGTTCAATAGGTTTTATATCTGGTGACTGGCTTGGCCATGGAAACTTTTTAATGCCATTCTCATCTGACAAATCTTGGGTCATTTTAGCCGTGTGACAAGGAACCCCATCTTCCATAAATAGTTTTCTTTAATCATTTCACCACTGGAGAAGATTGGAAGGAGTCCTTTCTGCAATATAGCCACATATTTATCAGAGTTTATGTTTTCCTCACAATCCACCAGCTCTGATCAAACATTGCTCCCAATTGTTCTCCAGACCATCATAGAATAGCTGCCGTGTTTCATTGTTGGCTGTAATCTTTTCACATCAAATTCTTGATCACAGAGTTTCCAGATCCACACTCAACCACTGTCAAGAAAAACAGCAAATCTGAACTCATCAGAGAATATGAAGTATCCCAAAATGCCAGTGGCCTCTCCACCATCTCATTGGCCCGATCTTTTCTCCGCTTGATGTTGGCTGATCGAAGAAGTGGTTTCCTTCTTGCTGCTTAGCCATAGTAACCAAGTTTGTGGAGATACCTGACAGCTGTTCTGAGACTGACATCAACATGTTCGGCTATGTCAGAGGCCTTGTAACGAGGTTTATCCTCTACACTTTTCTTAGCAAACAGAAGGGTCCTGTCAAAGGACCGTGGTTGATCTCGGCTAGGTGATGTGGACTCCTCTAGTCTAGTGAATTGCACAATCAGTTTGTTAACTGTAGAAAGTGATATCCCAAGGTCTTCTGCGATTTTACGCTTTGTCCACCTTCAGAATGACTCACAATACGGCCTCTTTGAAATTCAGACAGTTCCAAGGCTTCTTTTGTATATGGTATGATTAAACAATCACATATAGAACCTGAAACGTAAAATGTCAATTAATAAAGAATATAAATCTTTACAAGTTAGAATAAACATAAAATGATGTTTTATGGGGTGTCTATCTATTTACTTCTGTCATGTCTGTATATATATATATATATATATATATATAGTCAAAATAAGCAACAAGGATATCCAAAGTTAATGCAGTACGATCGTTTCATGCGACTCCATTTAATTAAGCAATGTGAATATTACATTACTGCTGCCTAAACTTAAGTACCATATTCACCTTGAATCTAAATTTATATATATATATATATATATATATACACGCACATATATACATACATGTTCATATATGTATGAATATTTGTATATCTGTCTATCAATGTGTGTGTGTGTGTGTGTGTGTGTATGTATGTGTGTCTGTCTGTCTGTATGCATGTATGTATGTATGCATGGCTATTTACGTTATTAAAAGATTAGAACGCTAAAAAAAGCACAAGAAAAAGAAAATAACGAGAGGCAACATGTATCACACCTAACAGCAAATTAACATAAATTATTTATAAAAAATCAAGATTAAAACCCTCATGATGAACATGAAACCATAAACTTGTAAGTGACAAAACGTGCATCAGATGACCGATATAATAAATAAGATCGACGTAGATATGAAGGCTATGTAGACATGTAGACATGAACACAAATTGTCGTATATGACTCGCAAGTACAACACTTTCTCACTGGTTGATCACTCAAATATCAGAAGCCACTGCAATACATTACAATACAAAACACGAAACAAAGCTCGACAGAAAAACCTTAATTGATAACATTACCGTCCTTTATAGAATTCTGAGAAATTCTAGAATATTAGCAAGGGAAGTGTTATGTTTTAGCAAAATACGGACTAAAAATAATCATATTAAGAATAATTACTGGATGCTGAGAGAAACTTGGAGTTGGATGTTAAAGTTTAAATCTGGTGATATTCTATCAGTATATAACGTCATTTTCTTAAACTTTGATGCCGACTAAATTCTCAGCAATACGTAAACAGGAGATTATGCGGTGTTAAAAAAACTAGGCAGTGTGAAAAAAATAAAACTGTTATTAAAATAAAAAAAAAAACAATGAATTTTTTAATTTCATTCATAAATATATATTTTCAGTCGCTTTCTGTTTGCGCCAATTGAACATAATTTTCTCGTTGTTTTATCCAGAGCTTCAGCTTGTCGTTCGTCTAAATATGGTTAAATCTTGTTTTTCATGTAAAGAGGGTAAAAAACGTAAATGGCTTTAAAGAGTTGAATAGCTTTAAAGGGACAATATACATAACACCGGATCTAAAGCGTTAAGTGAATGAGGAACTATTACACCCCCTTGGATACTTATGCCATTGTATTTCAGATAATATTCCTAATTCGGAAGCGACGTGGTATCTATTAGCTCCGTAAAATGAGACAATGTAGAATTAAGTTAAATGTCAAAATATACAACTTGAACTGAAAAACTAGGCGCTAGTAGTCGGATATAGCCATTCTAGTAATTGTGTCAAGGCCGACAGGAAGCGGTCCAGCTTCCTAGGGCTAAACGGCAGTAGTGTATTCCCTTATTGGGATTGTCACATTAAGTTGACAATATACTACAACTTCATCGCTCCACTACTGCTTAAATCTCTCTGAGAGATTTAGAAATATTATATTTCTAATTTTGCTGATCAGTGAATAAACTTCACTATGATTATATAAGTCTGCGAGAGGTAAACAGGCTTCTCTATCAAGATGG
>NC_068981.1:157422297-157423575 GCF_001194135.2 Octopus bimaculoides
CCAGCACCCAGGACCCAACACCCAATCATTTATCTGAAAATTTTAATTCTTGCCCACGTGAAAGGAAATACATCCATCATACCTGCGTGCCCCATCATAACTATAATCACTTGCCCTGCAACTTCGGCCTTCTATCAATACCTAGGTGTCCGGCAAAGTGTTTGTTCAGAATATACACTAAGGCACCCACAAACACACACACACACACACACACACACACATATGTACATGAATATTTTACAATGGTACAAGAGTAATACGAAGCTTGACAGCTGTCAATGTCGTTAGGTAAATCAAAAATAATATTGAACCCTCGTCCTGAAATCTCTCAAATTAGACTTCTTACCACATTACTTTGGTTTATACTGTTTTAAAGTTGGTCGATATGGTCCAGTTACAGTAACTACGGAGGTAGTGAAGGTTTATGTGTCAAACGGAATATTTTGAAATCTTGAGGAAAACAATTTGAAAATATTTTAATATAACTCATAAATTTTCTTTGCAGTATCTCATCCGTAATTGTTAACAAAGCGTGGAAAAAGTAATTACCTCAATTTACTGTTACAGCCTGAGGTAATTAAAATGCCATCTCTTTTACGTCTTTATAGCTACAAGCTCACCTTGGTACATGGTGAAATTTGTTCTCCATCGACGATGATGTTTTCAAAGATTGCATACCGTTTGGACTGGAAATAAGTTGCTCTGTAGAGGCATATTTTTGTGCTTTTCCTTAGATGCTTGTTGTTTCAGGTTCTTTTGCGCAGTCTGCTGAATGTCTTGTTTACTTTTGTACAGTCTGTTGTCAACCATTTCGTCGATCTTGGAATCTAACGAAATGATGCGTCTCTGTTAGATAACTGAAACTGAACAATCTTCAGCTTAGTTTCGCTGCTGCTGCTGATGATGCACGAAAGGTGGTAATCTTTCTGAAATGAGTGTTCGTGGAGGACTTCTGTTTCTTTGCACTGACTACCTGTTCAAAGAACCCCTAATGCTAAATATAAAAAGAATGGAAGTATCCGAATATTCTGTAATGACAAATTTGAAAATATTAACTGCTAGAAACTATGGTTGACTATTTGCCAGCAATTCATTTACTATCATTGATATTTTGTTAATCTTTCCACTCTGTTTGTCCGATTTTTCCCCCCTTTTTGCTTTGCTCGAATTTAGACGGGCTATCTCCTTACTGTCAAACTGATCATATGCATGTTCATTTATGTATATGTACACTCACACACATACGCACACACACGCATGCGCACGCACGCACACAGA
>NC_068981.1:157424182-157425260 GCF_001194135.2 Octopus bimaculoides
TGTTATAAGATAATAATGTGTCAATTAATAATTTAGGATTTTACCTTATAAAATACTGGGTAGGGGGATACAGTGGCTGCTATTTTTAGCGTGTCGAGCGACCAGGTAGAGGCTCTTTCATTGGTTGATTTCGTGATGAGATTTCTTTTACACATATATGTATAATATGCATATATATCATCGGCAGAAGTTAGAGAGTAGGTCAAAAGCTGAGAGTTTCGTGTATTGGCACTTATCAAACACGAATTTGTCCATTGTCACTCTGTAATTTGTGACGAAATAACTTCTAAAATACAAAATTTTGTCAAAAATGTTAAGAGTAAACTCTGTTGTATGTGACACATCGTACCAGATCGGAAGTTTCAAAGTATTTAGTTTAAAAGAATTGATTAAATAATCTGTACGTCAAATTGAATAGATCCGAAATGGATAAAAGCAAAGTCGACCTCGGCGGAATTTGAACTCGAAATATAAGGACAGGGGAAACCCTATTAAGTATTTTGCCCGGTGCGGTAACGGCTCTGTCAGCTCGCCGCCTTAGAACGTAAACGTTCGTTTCAGCAATATATTCTTCATAATTCTTATTGCTAAGCGTTACTTCCTTATTCTCTTACTTACTGACACGAAATTTTGTGTCATTTCACCCCAAAACTTTTCTTCTACTCATTTTTGTTCAATGCGACTAAAGACTCTGAGTTCATATCTCATACATTTTTCTATCATTTAACCCTAAGAAAAGTATACTTTTATTTAAAAATTAATAAGTCTATGTTAATTGAAGGTGAATAGATGACTTACTGCCCCCCTTGATGTCGCAGATATTTTGATGTAACTTTTTTCTACTGAACCAAATCTCTGTTTATGCCAAAGTGTAGCTGAGAAGGTGTCCTCTTTAAAACTATTAACAGTTTGCAATTTAGTTGAGAACTGAATTAGTGGTGAAGCTTGGAAGCTGCTGCGATTGACGAAATGGTGGACTTAAGAATATATTCAACCACGTAATATATGGAAATAAATAATAATATTCCTCTAGTCCATTAAGTTCTTCAGATGTCATGATTTGAAGGTACGATCGACC
>NC_068981.1:157426673-157427752 GCF_001194135.2 Octopus bimaculoides
ATATATATTTCATATTGCGATAGATTTTTGCTTGTTTACTTGAAGAATGTCCAAGTCAAGTGAAAAGTTAGCGGTAATTAGGTCAAGTCAAGAAGATAGAATGAGAAAGGGGATAGAGAAGATATAGAGGCGGAGGATGGTAGCGATATATTTATGGTCAGTTGGTCTTAACAGGGTAGAGGGGATGAGCGTATAAAGTGAAGGAGGAATAGGGGGAAGAGGTGGTTAAAAGGTCTAGTGAGTAGGAAGGAATGCGTGTGTGTAGTATATAGGTGGTGGGGGTATGAGTGATAAACCAAAGACAGAGATAAAGGAGAGGGATGGGTGGGAAAGGTAGTTAGTAGTATCATATTTTAGGATGCTGCCAAGCCTATTTATAGACGGTGGAAAGGGATTGAAAGAGGTGACGTAGTCTGTTTGTGTAGGTGGTGTTCTTGTGAAATTGAGAATATGCGAAATAGATTTGGTGGTACATGTGTGGTGAGATGATCGAAAAGAAAATAATCCTATTCAAAAAGATGGTGAAAGATGGATGTTTTTGCCAGGTTGAATAGGTTGCCTGTGGGGGGTTGTGTTATTATGTTGCGTGATCATTTGTGCAATTTTGCTTGTGATAGAACCTGAATGTGTGGAAAGAGCGGTGGTTGCAGTTGCTAAATGCTTCATTATATCGATTAAGTAGAGTAGGAGAATTGTATTTTAAAATATGGAACGCCTCCGTTAGGCAAAGCTTGCAATTGGAGCGCTGACCCTGGTATGGAGTTCCAGAGTCTAAGATGGACCATTTTAAGGTGTATTGGGTATTTTTGTTTTTGAGGTGATGAATATGATTGGCTAATGTTGTAGATTTACTGTGTTTGTCGTATCTAAAAGAGTGCATGTGGGCTGCGTAGCGATGTTTAAAGTTGATAGTTGCACCAATGTACGTGGCAGTAGAGTTATGTAATAGATTTTTGACGGTGCATTTATATATTACATTGTATCTTACGCAATGTGTTTGAAGCGGACATATAGTCCCGGAGCGACAGTTACAAGTGTAGGAGGCTAGAGGGTTGCGTATGCTTGTGGTTGAGTTATTA
>NC_068981.1:157429072-157431217 GCF_001194135.2 Octopus bimaculoides
AAACAAAAACATTTTCTTTCCTTCTAAACAAAGCAAAAAAGCATTTAATTCATATAAATGAACAATGAAACGTTCTGTTTTTACCATTTTGATTTCAATTTTGTCTTGACGAGTTCGATAAACGAACGAAAGCGCTAATAAAGAATTATTCAAAATTCTGACTGCCTCCTTTTTCTCAATATACAATATCTGTGCACCACTTCAAACTCTCTCAGACTTACGATGGAGCAGCTGTAATGCCAAGAACACTAAACGGAGTACAGAGCAAGCTAAAGGATAAAGGATTTAGGCACAGCACTTCATTCACTGCTATGCGCACAAAATTTACTTAGGCTTGAGTAAAAGTGCCGAGAAGGTGAGTGGAGTAAAAATGTTTTTTTTCTTCTTATTTACGTGCATTTAGTAAATTTACATCTTCCAGTACCAAGTGGGAAAACGTTTTCAGGCAATTTAATGTCAGTATTTCATCATTGTGCAAAACAAGATGGTGCTCTAGATCAAGAACTGTGTCATCCATAAAACTATTGCATGAAAACTTGAAAAATGCCATCACAAGTATTCTAGGCTCTTGTGATGAAGATATACTTTATCAAACAGACAATCTATTGACAAAGTTGAATGCTTTCACATTCATGTTTTTCATCAATTGCTTTCATGACATACTTTCTCAGGTTGGCGAAGTCTCTGATATCCTACAGTGTAAGCTACTGGACATAAAGCATAGTCAGATTAAATTACATGACTTCATTCATTATGTTGAAGGTTATCGTAAGAACGAACATTATAAAATCATTCTGCGCGATACAGCTGCTGTCATTGAACAGATGAGTCCGATCCTCCTCCTAGAAAAAGAGTCAGAGGTGCACAAATTATTTACAACCTACCTATTTTGAAATAATTTATAACATTCTAATGTCCTTACGAAAGAGATTTTCTGGCATTCAGGAGTATGCATTTTTTGAATTACTAGGTATTAATAAGTTTGAAGAGTTTGCTAACTAGTTTTCAATGCGACATATAAACTCTCTAGAAAACAAGTATCCCTGTATTTTTGACAGTAAGAGCTTAGTGAACGAGCTAATATATATATATATTGACAGTGATTTCAAAAAGTGCAAGTCAATCAACTCCATTTTAGAATTACTGTATAAATTGGAGTTAACTTCTGCTACGCCGGAACCCATTAAACTAATTAAGCTAGTGCTGACCATCCCCTTAACATCAGTCGCTAATGAGAGAAGTTTCTCAACGTTGGATAGAATCCGCTCATATCTGAGAAGCACAATGGCCCAAGAACAGCTGTCTTCACTGGTTCGTATTTCCATAGAGAGAAAAACATTTTGAAGGACTAGGACAGCAAGAATGAGCTGCATAACAGGATATTAGATGACTTCGCCATCAAACCAAGACGACTGGAGTTCATATATAAATGAAGTAATTTTTATATTAAAACTATGTTTCTGTGGCATTCTTTCGTTAGAAGCAGCAAATTTGCATACTATTGAATGATTAGTGCACATATAAGTCTGCGGTGTGCATTACGTTTCTTATCTTCGTTTATACATGAGTCTTATGCGAAATCTGTGATGAGCCCGAATGACTCTGAAGATCTGTAGTCGCCTCTGATATATCTATACACTCAAGTACTTATCTATATGTAATATATATTTACACAGAGGGAGAGACAGATGAGTATATTATGTTAGTATGTTAGTGTGTATATGTTTACTTGTGTATGCTTTTATATGCATATTAAGCAGCAGGACGTATACACACAAGTATACTTGTCGATGATATATACGGGTTCATATACCTAATGAGAAACAAATCAAGGAACAGGAAACTAGCGATCAATGACATCTTCCAAACAGAAAATATACCTACTTTGACTCACACCTGTCCACTTTGCATATACTTATTTTCCGCAAGATACCTGCACAAGTGAGGGAATGTATTCCAGAGTAACCAGAATGTGCAGAATGTGTTTAAATAAAACGTGAAGGCCTCGGACAACTAGACAGAGAGAAAAAAACGACAAACATACATGCGCGCGCGCATATGCATATATTTATATAAATAAATATATATATTTATATATATTTACATACATATACATATACATATATATATATATATATATATATA
>NC_068981.1:157431933-157433105 GCF_001194135.2 Octopus bimaculoides
AGATAATATAAAAAAATATAAATAAATAAAAAATAAAAATAAATGAAGTAAAGAAAAGAAGAAAGAAAAGACCAATCGAGTCTCACTTATATGGTCACTGCATGTAGAATATATATATATATATATATATATATATACACTATACTATACTATATATATATATATATATATATATATATATATACACACTATACTATACTATATATATATATACGTGTGTGTGTACACACACACACACACACATATATATAGTATAGTATATTTATATATATAGTATAATATATTTATATTATCTACATATATTTGTATACAGTATTATGTATTTATCAAAATACGTTTATGTGCACAGAAGTACATGACCTTACACGCATACACACATGCACTATGCATATATGAGTGTATACATTCTTGTATATATTTATGTACACACAAACACACACACACACACATGCATAAATGTGAGTGTACATGTATATTTGTATGCATGTTTTTATATAGATAGATATGCGTAACACGTATACACATGCACATAAATACATATACACTCACACACACATACGCACAAGCAAGAATGTGGACACAAGCACACATACACAAAAAGAAAAAAAATAAACAAAAGGATCCAGTTCGATAGATAAATAGTGAAATAGCGTCAAATAGATTAAATGAATATTAATTTCATAATAAATGAATTGTTGGACTCACCTTATTTCTTCCGAAGTTTATGTGTTAAATGCTAAATTTGTATTATTAGTTTACGTGATTCTTTAACACACTCCTTTATCTACATATATATGTATGTAGGTAGGTATATCCTTACGAGAGGTAGTTTTTGCATGTATATCTACAACACAAGGAGTTGGTTGATAATCAAATACCAGATGTATTTCACAGAAATCTAAGCTTGTTCGACTTGTCAGTAGTTGGATACAAGTTCAGAGTTTAACGAGTGTCTGTGGTAGAAGGTTGTGGTGATCACTATTTTCAGTAAAGTTCAAAAGATCTATGAGTAATAAAGGTCCTAAATACATACTACAGCGGTAATCTGTCTATCATTATAATCACATAATGAAAGAACTTGCATAGAAGGATGAAGGCGGGACTTAAGTAATTTTCTAGTAGCACGTTTGCCTATCTATCTATCTATCTATCTATCTATCTATCTATCTATC
>NC_068981.1:157433205-157438873 GCF_001194135.2 Octopus bimaculoides
ACCACCACTTTATATGAAAAAACACTGGCTTCGTTCATTTACAGATCTCAAGCAAATTGACGACTTAAATAGAATAAATGTAATGTTTTATTCCTCATCATATGTCCACAATCGTGTGATTGTTTCTGAATAATTCTTCTTTGACATTTAACTGACAAGAGAAATATTTTTATAATGTAATACCATATATCAAGCAGCATGGCTTATCACCGATAGGGAATACGTGTGTATGTATTTACGCGTGTGTGTGTATACACACACACGCACGCACGCACACACATATGTTTATATGTATGTAATATATATTACATATATATACGCATATATATACGCACATATAGACATATGTATGTATGTATGTATATGTGTGTGTGTGTATACATATATTATATTATATATTATATATACTCATGTATATATATGTGCACATATATAAACATACACAAGTACACACACAAACACACACACATACCACGCACACACACATACACACACACGCATACACGTAAAAGTGTTCACATAGCCAAGTATCGACTCATTTCCTAATATCAAGAAATGCATGTTTGTTCATTGTTCATAACGAAATTAACAAGCAAAGATGATAAAGACACGGAAAGATAAAAATAAAAATAAAAATAAAGGCGGAAAATAGCGGAAAAAGGGAAAAAAGAAAGCCAAAGACAGACAATAGTTTCTTTACGTCTAGAAAGATTTTCTTTCGGTTAATTTTGTGTATCTTCACTGGGAATTATTTATTTAAAGAAGTCTACTTCCATTTTATAAATTAGACTCTATAGTTGCCTACATTTCGACTGAGGGTACCAATATCTTTTCCTCATTTCCTCGTACTGTTAGACGAAGAACAAGGCCTGACACGGTAACGTCTATGTCCTCAAAGTAAAGGAATTTATCAAAATCGAGTATGAATTCCAGTATGGTTGATATTTAGGCTCACGTGATATTAAGCACACACTATTATTTTAATCTTTCACTTAATTCAAATCTAGTGCGTGTTCTATCGGGTTCTATCGGGCTCTTGTTAACCCCACCCCACATTCATCCATATACGACGGGTTCCACACAATTTCCGTTTACTAAATTGACTCACAAGGTATTAATCGACCCAGGGCTACAATAGAAGACTACCCAAATTGCCTGGCATTGGGACTGAATTCAAACCCACCTACTCGCATAGCAAACTTTTAAACTTCATAGCTATGTTTGTGCCCTATATCTATGACTACATTAGTTAGCATTTTCTTCCTTTTCTCTAAGACGGTTAGTGTAAGCAAAGGGAGAGTTATGACTACCTTTTCGAGCAATTCGATCGAGCAACGGAGCTGTGGTTCTCTCACTGATTCTGTTTGAAAAAGTAAGTGGGCTAGAGATGAGTGTTTACAACAGGTTAGGGGATTGGTAGAAATGATAGGGTGTCGGTAGTAGGAATTTTCAATACGTCTGCTCTCCTTTATCACTGATTCATACATCATTGATCCGAGACAATACAGTATGCTCATTGTGAACTGAGCTTCGCTTGTCACGAATTTATCGGTAAAAACACTGAACGGCGAACGCGCGCCTCAGTGACCATTCACAAAGCTCGGGACAACATGGGATTTCGGAAATATGTTCTATTATTAATTTATCACTGATTCATTTAGCACGCTGTTTAGGGAACCAAAAGCCGTGATGATAGCTCGTGATGATGTTTATATTCAAATCCTGCGGAAGTCGACTTTACATTGAATATTTCCGGAGTTGATAAAATAAATAGAAGTCAAGTACTGGAGCCGACTGAAGAAATTGTGACTTCTGCCTACTCTCTTCTCTGTTTCCGTTCTGTACAGTACATAGACCCATCTTTGGATTCTTCCCGCAGTACACATTTTTAGTTCTTTACTTGTTTGAGTCATTAGACTGTAGTCATACTGGAGCATCGCCTTGAAGAATTTAGTACGGACACCAGCACTTAGGTTAAAATCTGATCTATCGGTTCCTATTTGCTAAGTTACAAAGACGTAAACAAACTAACACCGGTTGTAGAGTGGTGCGTGAGCAATGCATACACGTGTGCAAGCGTGAACTCTCTCTCCCCTTCTCTCTCTCTAACACACACACACACACACACACACACACACAGAACGGGATTTCGCACCAAATTCATTCATAAAGGCTTGGTTGGTCCGAGGATATAGTAAAAAACACGGCATTTTGTTCGACGCTCTAGCGATTCTGCCAAATTGCCACCTTCTGACTATCGGGATCAATAAGTTCTTATTTCTTTATTGCCCACAAGGGGCTAAACATAGAGGGGACAAACAAAGACAAACAAAGGGATTAAGTCGATTACATCGATCCCAGTGCGTAACTGGTACTTAATTTATCGACCCCGAAAGGATGAAAAGCAAAGTCGACCTCGGCGGAATTTGAACTCAGAACGTAACGGCAGACGAAATACCGCTAAGCATTTCGCTCTGCGTGCTGACGTTTCTGCCAGCCCGCCGCTTTAAATAAGTTCTGTCCTGGTCGAACACATTTAGGTCAAAAGCATTTAGGTCGTCACCATCTCATCTTATTTTCAGCCAGTGATCTACATTTTACACCTTTTGTTAAAAAATTATTATAACGGTAAGATAAGGGTTGAGATACATTCAGTTGCTATTTCTAGCAAGTCGAGTCTTATAGAGGCCTCAAATACTGGGGCCAATTTGATTGACCATAGCCCTCCCCTTATATGGTTTATATAAGAAATTATCATTAATCGTGTTTGGTAGAATCAGACAGAAAAAAAAAATTAGCCAATAATTGTTCTTAATCTTATTTCATTGCCAGAACCCTTGTAAATATTTTCTACAAAACCACTAGATTTTTCTAGAAATATGAAGAAGAGAAAAGTTTTTTAGAGATTTTTTTTTCGATTCATCCACTGTTCACACACAAAAGGTAGAACAGTAGATTATACAACTGTGAAATAATGCTTAAATCTAAATTTAGATCACTACTAAATATGTTATCTATTTAGAAAGAAAGCCAGCAAAAAAGTATACCTGGTCCTGGCTGGCTCCCCATTCAAATAATTTCTCATACACTCTAGAAATTTGAAACTTGTTTGTCGAAAGAAACACATTACTGCTTGTTGTAGTTCTGCAGATTAGTTATAAATTAAAGGGAGATAAATTTATTCAAATTAAGAATACGTAGTTTTAATGAGTTACTTCCCTTGACAAACCGAAATCTAGAATGACATCAGTTTAAATTCTTTATGGCGACAAGATGTTATCATTATCTTCTGGGGTAGAAACAAGGCAGCGAATCGGCAAAATCGTTAATGCGTACGAGTTAGTTCCTTGGGTATTTCTTCCGATTTTTATCATTCTATGTACTATCCAACCGAATTAGCTTTGACTTTCGCTCCTCCGACGTCGATAAAATAAGATACGAGGCAGGTACACAGGGCGTTATCGTCGATTTGCATCCCCCACCTACCTCTCATACGATCAAAACTGCTGAGCTTGTGCTTAAATCAGACACAATTATCTATTCGGATAGTTGTTCCTAATTTTATTTCACCGCGAGACCATTGTACGATTTTCAGAACAATTGCAGCACCCCTCTCTATATTTTACAGACAAATCCCGTCACCTTAATTTTAATCGAACATTAAATGAAACAAAAATAGTTTTGTGCGCGCGGGCGAGCGTTTATATTTGTCCTCCACCCGCTTGAAAACCGGTGTTGGTTTATTTACGTTCCGTAATTTAATGGTTCGGTAAAAAAGACCGATATATTAAGATAAAATAAATAACGGATTTAAAAATAAATACCGGCATCGATCTCTTGGACGAAAACGCTTCAAGGCGGTGCCCCAGGCTGGCTGCAGTCTGAAACAAGTAAAGGATTAGAATATAAGACAAATTTTTATTAAATTTTATAAAATGACACCTTATCTCGCGTTGCCTCTGAAATTTTATTGAGGAGCCCAGTTTGAGAAACCATGTTCTTGAAGATGCATATGTTAAGTAACCTTTGGGTCACTCACTGCTGAGAATGAAACTTCTGTGGGTTCAAGCAGAATCAGCCAGATTGTTAGCGTGATTTGGTCGGTACCATCGATTCCTGTACTTGATTTCTCCTGCGTTTAATAATCTGGGTCCTAGTCGTTATTTGTTGCTGTTGTTTAATTCTATATAACCCTACTTGAAAAAAAAAACCCCCCAAAAAAACAAAAAAAGAAAAAACACGATTAAATGTATTCCAGCTGTGACTACATTGTTAAATGTAAACTGCATTTTTAGGATGGTAAGATGGGGTTTCAGGAAGATTATTTAAATAATTATTTAAAGATTACTATCATGGTTTATAGTCATAATCTTAAAAATGTCTTTAAAACGTTTGACAGATGATTGTTTCTAATTTAGGCACAAGGCCAGCAGTTTTAAGGAGAAGAGTTAGTCGTTTTGGTGGGAGGAAGGTCAATCGATACCATCGATTTTTGTACTTGACTACTGAAATGATAAAAGGGGAAACTGATCTGAGCGAGATTTGTACGCAGAACGAAATTATATACGCTGTACCGACACAGTAACGATTTTCTCAATGTTGCACGTCAATTAGCGCAGGCTGTTGTACATTAACTTGGTGACTCTTTCTTTACTTGGTATATGCACAAAGGCAAATATAGTGAAAGCTATGCTTGGTTGAGGATGGTCATAATAAATCAGGCCCAAAGTCATCTCCTGTGCAAACCGTAACATAGCTATTAGTTATTAATAGCGTATTTCTTACAGCGCTTAAATATTTATAATTTTCGGCTACTGATCAGCCTTCCTGAAGTAAATACTGGTATTAACGATAGGTCGAAATAGTATCTTTGAGGAATTATGGGTTCCTCCAACAAATAAACCATTTCACACCTGTCATAATGATACACGCTACAAATTGAATTGTGTGTTAACAACGAAGGCGGCGAGCTGGCAGAATCGTTAGCATGTCAGGCAAAATGCTTAGCGGCATTTCATCCGTCTTCACATTTTACAGTCAAAATCCGCCGAGTTCGATCTTGTTTTTCATCTTTTAGAAGTCGATAAAATAAGTACCTGTTAAGGACTGGTGTCAATTTAATCGACTTTCTCCCATCCACCGCAAAAATGTTGGTCTTGTGCTAAAATTTGAAACCGTTTTCGCGTTAACAATAAAAAAAAAAAATGAACAAGAGCATTAACTCTATTAAACGTTTTCCAAAGTCGCTTCCCTTGTTATTGAACTCTACCTTTTAGTCATTTCAAGTCGGGGATGACACGTTTTTGTTTGCAAATCCTTTATACTGTGGCAATAAGAAAAATAAAAACGTAGGAAACGTATATAAATATATATATTATTTTGCTTAAAAGAGTTCCAACACTGTCTGTTTTTTATGTTTTATTTATATTCCTGCAGAACTAATGTGGGGTATAGAATATGGAATATACAATATATAATATGATATACAATATACAATAT
Organism: Octopus bimaculoides; assembly: GCF_001194135.2. Lineage (NCBI taxonomy): Eukaryota > Metazoa > Mollusca > Cephalopoda > Octopoda > Octopodidae > Octopus > Octopus bimaculoides. Next base: position 157,438,705 of record NC_068981.1, read on the forward strand.
AAAATAAAATAACATAAAAATGGATGGCACCATGAAAGAAAGTATTGAATGTAGATGAAATATTGAGTGTGCAATATAAAGGATCAAATATATAAATATATAAATATAAATATATATATATAAAGGCGACTCGAGTTTCAGGGCTATTTCCCTTCGTCATGGACGGTAT
>NC_068981.1:157439059-157440045 GCF_001194135.2 Octopus bimaculoides
CCGAGACAGTTAACCTCCGAGTCAGAAGCCCGGGAAAGGTTGTTTATGGAAGACCAGCAGCCGCCCTTGCTTACCAGCCAGGAAAGAAGCTTGCTTCTCAGGCACATGGTTCCGGGTTCAGTCTCACTGTGTGGCACCTTGGGCAAATGTCTTCTACTATAGTCTCGGGCCGACCAAAGCCTTGTGAGTGAATTTAGCAAATGAAAACTGAAAGAAGCCCGTCGTATATATATATATGCGATGGGTAGATTGTCGCCATTTCATGTATGTGCATTGTTTGTTTTTGATTTTGTCGACTACACAGTATAGTGGGGTCAGTTGGACATCGCCTATGAGAAAAACAGCACCATGACGCAATTCACTCAGCCAGAAATTTGGAAACGACATGCTGTACTGTTTGGCATTCAAGCCGGAAGCTCCAATACGAACATTTCAGAGTGTTTGAGTGTCAATTTGAGGACAGTGTACAGGATTCGGAAAGAGTGATTACGAAGGTACAGCAGCTCGGAAAACTCACTCTGATCGTTCTGATAAGAAAAGAACTCCTGGATTTGTTGGTGAGATCCAGGCCATGATTGACAACGATCCCTCCAAGTCAATCAGGTCCGTCGTCAGGGACATGGGAGTGTGTGAGTTTCTTATCAGGTAGGTAGTGCATGGAGACATTCGGTATTTCTCATACAAGATGAGAAAGGGCCAATTTTTATCCCAAGCTATCAAGAAGAGGAAAGATCGCGCTTCGAAGCTTTTAAACAAACTCAAAAATCCCCTCCAACTGAACATGGTTTGGTTTTTCTCAGGCGAGAAAAATTTCTGCCAGGATCAGATATTGAACACACAGAACAACCGTTGCCTTGCCGTGCTCCCAAAACATGTACCGAGAGTGATAAAGATAAAACGTCTGCTCAACATCATTTCTTATTTCTTTATTGCCCACAAGGGGCTAAACATAGAGGGGACAAACAAGGACAAACAAAGGGATTAAG
>NC_068981.1:157440768-157443136 GCF_001194135.2 Octopus bimaculoides
TTTTCACACTACATACGTCAAGAACACCAGCATTCTACCTCCTACACACAGCCCCTCGTTCCCGATCACCGTTTGTTATCTCCCCCTTTCTTAGCTCTCCTGAAAAAAGAATTTCTAACTTCCGGTCAGCCATTGTTATGATCGGCCATTATTATGATTGACCGTTGACTGAACACTATTCAATTTTTTTCTCCGTGTTTTTCTCCTTGTCTCCGTATTCTTTCTGTTGAAGAGCGTGTGTGTGTATGTGTGTGTCTTTATTAACCACTGGGAAAAGGAAAGGAAATATCGTGTAGGGAACGTAACTAAATACTATAAGGCATACTTCTCCCACCTCCACTCCACCGATTCTGACACTTCATGACCGCGACGGCGACTCTTAGGATTACCTGTAATTTATAGCAAAGCGCTTTATCCGTCAAAAGAAGAGAGTGTGCACATGGAATGGAGACAGTGTTACGTAACAAAAATGATTGTATCATTTATAGGAGGGGGGAGTATAACTTACAGAAGGTTAATGAGGCAATAGTTCATAGAATTACGATACTGCAACTTGTACATGGCTAGTGGTTAGAGCGTCAGGCTTACAATCATGATTCTCGGACCGGATTGTATGTGGTGTTCTTGAGCAAGACACTTTATTCCACGTTTCTCCATACTGCACGCTCTAATATGAATTATTGAATTATATGGAATGCAAGGTGACACTCTGTCCATTTTCACTGTTCAGTCTATTCTTGGTACGTCTGCAAAGTGGAGGCAGGCAAGATGGATTCAGTTAGAGTATGATAGTTAATATTGTTAGTGGTGTGGATCTCAGTAGTGTTTGGAGTTAATATGGTTATTGGTATTGCAACTATTTATGAATGTATGCATTCCTTATAATCGGCTCAGTGGGAGAATTAATGCCCTCAGGATGTAGTGTTTTGGGGTTATTTTTGTAGTATCTTTGAATTATAGGCTTTTGCGCAATTTCCATCCGTCCATTTCTAACCATAATGTTTGAGTCGACCGCAGGCTACTGCAAACGACAAATGTCTAAAATATTCCTCAATGGAGTCGAACATGGTTGCCCGAGGTTACGAAGCGTATATTTTACAATTTCACAGTAAGGAAATAAGCAAAACAAACCTTTCAAAGTTAACCGAACGATCTAAAATAAAAGAAAACATTTTTACATTAAAGCTATTTGAAATTCTCCAGCACGTGTATTTTTTTCTGTGGATGAAATTCTTCAAATGATTTCTTTAAAAATTTGTTAATGTCACTTTATTTCGTGGACTTCCATTTTGTTGTGATAATTGTATTTTGACCGTATATGGCTACATAAGTTGTATAAAATATATTTACTGCGTCAGAAAGAGAAAAATAACATTTCAAGCAGCCCCTTATTTCTTTCCTTTTTACATTTTACTTCAGAAGCTGTAACTGACAGAAACAATCACTAAAGATTGACACTACATACTGTATGTGATCTTTCAAGAGATTCCACTTTTATCAGCCAAGTTGTCACTTTAGCTGAGGCTTAGGGAAATTCTGGTATATTCATGGCTGTAAATTCAATCGCGATTAATTAAATTATGATAAATACATTGTTTGTAATTTCATTAGTTGGTAATTTTATCACAAGACAATTACACTGCGAGCCAATGCACCTCGTCATGCCAAATACACCGTCGGTAAATTCATTGTCATGTTTTATATCTTTACCGTAAATACATTAGCTGAAGTTTTTATCTACAGTAAATACGTCGCATTTCATTGGCTGTGAAAATCAAATTCAAAGATAAAAAATTTGGTTGCGTGATTAAGAAGCTCGCTTTGCATCTAGTCACGTGATTTCAGGTTCAGTCCCCCCTGCGCGGCAACTTAGGCAAGTGTTTTCTACTATAGCCATGGATCAACTAATGAATTATTAAATTTTGTAGAGAGAAACTGTGTGGAAGCCCATCGTAAGCGCATACATTTATATTTATGTATGTGTGTGTGTTTGTCTTTGTATTTGTACTTGTCTTCTCCAACCGCTTGGCAACCAGTGTTAGTTTGTTTACGCCCCCTCCATGACTTAGTTGATCTGCTAAAGAAATCGATATAAATGAGTATCAGACTTAAAAATAAGTCGATTTGTTTGACTAAAACCTTTCAAGGCATTGTTCAATGATAAAAACAAATAAAAAAATGAACGATAATACCAAACTTAATCAATTTATAGATAAATGAACAAATGAATTTTGAATAATTCTTTTTTGGAATAAAGAATCTCTAAGCAGATAAAGCTGTAAATAACGGCGTGTAACGTTGGGTTAAAAAAAATCTTTGGAAAGAAAAAGTTGAAGGTTGCCCGTGAGACATCCATATCTCCTGTATG
>NC_068981.1:157443146-157445901 GCF_001194135.2 Octopus bimaculoides
TTTTTTTAACCAATATTTATACGCTGTTATTTATAGCTCTATGAAGGCAGCGGCCAGGCAAAATCATTAGCACGGCAGACAATGTGCTTAGCAGCATTTCGTCCGTCTTTACGTTCTGCGTTCAAATTCCACCGAGGTTGACTTTACCTTTCATCCTTTCGGGTTCGTTTATCACGTTCCCTTGATCATTCGTCGAAGACCTTATAAATTTTTTATTACCACGTTGAGCCTCTATCACACGGACCCATCCAGCGGCTTTGATTCCTTCCTGTCCTACTGCACAGAATTTCTAAGTTTCGAGATTATCTACCAAAAGCAAAACCATTCTAATGTTCTCTCTATATTCAGAATTTCTGAGAGTTGACTTTAACGATGATAAGCGGTCCTGAACGAAACCTCTAAATAACATGGCTCGAGATTTTGTGAAAATAAGTCAATAATATAAACGACTGATGTAAATAACATATAGGAACCGTACATCGCTTCAACTAGTTATTAATAGATATCATCTATTGTAGCAACAGTAATAAATATGTGAGTGCTACACAACCAATTCTGTTTAATTCCGTAAACCTTGATAATTGAAAGTGACCGGCGTAAGCAATTGAGTTTTCAAATTATGCAATAAATTACAAGAATTCAACACATTTCTTTCTGCCATAGATACAAGACCTAGAGTTTTGTAGGAGGGGGCTAAGCGGCTACACTGACCTTGTATTTATTTTATCAACTCCAAAAGGATGAAAACGAAGTCGACTTCGATGGAATTTGAACTCAGAATGTAAAGAGGTGGAAGAAATGCTGCTAAGTATTTTGTACAACGCACTAATGATTCTGCCCCCTCGCATTCGCAATTTCCCCTTTTTACTGTGAGTATTTAAACATTTTCCTCTTTGGTATTCGTAGTTTGTTGACTGTTTGAAATGTTTGTGCTGCGTTGCAGCGGTGTTGACGGTAGTACTTTTTCTCCGCGTTGAGGAGAATTAGCTAGGCTAAATGGCCAAAAATATGTATTATTCTGACCTGAGTGAGTTAGATTTGTCAACTTCGGAGGATGAGCTTGCAAAGCACTAGAGGAGAAAAAGAGCTTTGCGAAAGTGACAGAATTAAAAACTTGTGAAGTAGACCTAACGAAAATGACAGATTATCAGAAAATGGCAACGAAAGTGGGTGGAGATGTAAAGCTGTCGCCTCTACAGAAAATAAAGGAAAAAAGGGAAAGGAAAACGATTGTATATAAGGTAATTGCAGTAGAGAAAAATAAAGTAGAACTGATGGAAATTGAAACTATAGAAAGGGCGTTGAGAACAATAACGAAAGATGTAATGTTCTTTACACGAGGCAACAAATTTGGAACAATAGTGGCACAATTCAAGTCGGAGGAGATAGCAAGGAGGATGGCCATAAAGACGGCAAAGACGTATAAAGTAGTCCTTCTACCCATGTATCTTGGAAGAAGGACATCCAGAGTCAGGGTAGAAGGAATACCGCCCGATATGGAAGCAGCTTGGGTCTTGGCGGCTCACTGTATCACGCTTACGTGAAGTGGGTAAGGCTATTGAGGTTTACGAGACGGTGGCAGGAGCAAAGTTTAACCGGGAAAAGTCGGTCGACTTGCAGCTCTGCACCTGGGTTGGCAAGTCGATGCCTTCAGACAGCGTTATTGGGAACTGGACAGAGGGACCGGTTAACTTGCTGGGAGTCTGGTTTGGACCAGGCCTCCAGATAGAGAAGAACTGGACAGAGGTTTTGAGCAGGGTGGCTGCAGTAGTCAAGACCTGGTCTTGGCGGTAGCTATCCCTGAAAGGGAGGGCGGAGGTGGCCAATGTGTTTATCGCATCGGTCATTACCTACCGCCTGACCGTTGTGCCCTGTCCGGATTCGTGGCTGATCAGGTTGGAGAGACAGCTCTTTCGCTTTTTGTGGAAGGGCAGGTCACCACTTGTGAAACGCTCTGTTTGTTGTCAAAAGCCGTTAAAGGTAGGTTTAGGGACGCCTTGGCTAATGATGCGCAGGCATATGTTGAGGCTGAGGCATCTCTGGATTCTCCTGGATGGTGAACGGGTGTGGTCTCCGCAGGCCAGACAAATGTTCACTGAGTTCAAAAGATTTTGCGAACAGGAAGCCTGGTGTTTTCGTAGACCGAGGTCGAGTGAATGGCATAAAGAGTGCCGTAAGGCCCTCCTGCTATTCCGGCGCTCGGGCAATGCCAGCGGTGGGGGTTCTACACGAATTTTATATAGTGGGTTGGTAGAGTCTGAATGTGACGATGGCCTGGGGACGAGTATATTCAACTGGACAGCTTGTTCCATCGTACATTCGGGTTGAGAACGTTGGACAACTTCCAAAAGTCCTTGACCTGGCAATGTTACAGAGGTGACTTGCCCATTTGGGATAAGCTCGCAAGACATGGTAAGCATCAGTCTCCGACCTGTCCAAGATGCGGGGTAGACAGGGAAACCGTCCTTCACGCTATTGTCCAGTGTCCGGAGATATCTGAAATGTGGGCTTATGCTGAACACCTGTTGTCCGGCGAAGGAAGAGTACGGCTGTCGACTGAGTCAATTATAAAAATTGACCCACCGGAAGTTTTAACAAACAAAGGTAAGAATTGTTTTCTCACGGTTGTAGCAATAGCGAAAGAGGCAGTATGGAAGACTAGGATAAAAGGGATTAAGACAGGCAACTTTATCTCCGGCCACGATTTACGATCATTTTTAAAATTTTCATTTGAAAAGGAAAGTGTGGCTGGAGA
>NC_068981.1:157446402-157450074 GCF_001194135.2 Octopus bimaculoides
GTCTTTACGTCCTGGGTTCAAATTCCACCGAGGTCGACTTTGCCTTTCATCTTTTCGGGGTCGATAAATTAAGTACCAGTTGCGCACTGGGGTCGATCTAATCGACTGACCTCCTCCCGCAAAAATTTTGGGCCTTGTGCCGAGAGTAGAAAAGAATATATTATCAGTAGAAGGCGGCGAACTGGCAGAGACGTTAGCACGCCGGTCGAAATGCTTAGCGGTATTTCGCCTGTCTTTACGTTCTGAGTTCAAACTCCGCCGAGTTCGACTTTGCCTTTCATCCTAGCGCTGGAGTCGATGTTATCGACTTAGCCCCTCCCAGAAACCTGCTAGTCTTGGGCCAAAATTTGGAACCAATATAGTTATTATTCTCTCGCAACATTTCGTCTGTGCTTTTGCCAAAATTTGAAATGAATGTCTTTTATCTTTTACTTATTCTAGTCATTAAACTGCGGCCATGCTGGGACACCGCCTTGGACTTTTAGTCGAATGAATCGACCCCAGTACTTATTTTTCAAGTCAGGTACTTATTCTATCGGGCTCTTTTGCCGAACCGCTAAGTTACAGTGATGCAAACACACCAACACCGGTTGTAAAGCGGTGATGGGGGAGGGACAAAGAGATAGAAAAACACACACAGGTATATATACGCACACACACACACACACATATATATATATATATATATGACAGGCTTCTTTCAGTTTCCGTCTACCAAATTCGCTCACAAGTCGTTGGTCGGCCCGAGGCTATAGTAAAAAAAGAACACTTGCTCAAAGTGCCAGACAGTGGGACTGAACCTGAAACCACATGGTTGGGAAGCAAACTTCGCACCACATAGCCACGCTTTTATTATTCTTTCGGAGCATTTCGTCAGTCTTTACGTTTTGCGTTCAAATTCCACCGAGGTCGACTTTGCTTATCTTCCTTTCAGAGTCCATAAATTAACTACCGTTCGCCCAAAATTTGAAACCGACATATTTATTATTAATTTTTTTTTATTCGTACTGAGATTTGAACTTAAAATTCAGAACTAAATGTACTGTAAACTCTCTTGTCTATAATTAACGTTTCACAATGCTTACTTAGTGGGATATGATTCTTAAAATATCTTGAAATCGGATGCAAAGCTTTCTGGGATAATTATCAGTAATGTATTCAAGAGTGTGGAGTGCAATTTATTTTTCCCTATCAGTCACAGAATCTAGAAGTAAACAGTGATTATATGAAACCATGTGACTTGTGGAATGAAATTTACAGTATTTAAAACTTTTAATCAGGTAAAGATCACTTTTGCGAATGAGGAAATGGTGGAGTACGCGAAGTCGCCTGAATAGCCAGAAAACATTGAATATGTAACCCAAGAAAATATATTAATTCTGTACATAATGCGGCCAACTGATGCATTGGTTTCTCTGTAAACAGTCTGTCATCTAATATCACATTAAGCTTACTCGTTGCTGAAATCTGTCTGAAGTATGATTTATGAGTCCAAAGTGGTCGTGAAATGAGGACGAACTTAGCCATCTAATAGAGAAAAATGAAATCCTATCTGAAACTTGATATACCATTTACTTTACTCTGTAGTGACAGTGATAGAAACGACTTTATCAATTTCGTTCATGGAACTAATGTAATCCTTCTTGATGTTCATGTGTCTCGTCTCTTCACTTGGTTTACAGGACTACTTCACATTTATCGCCTGCGTTAACACATTTTCCTCCTCAAATCTCGTGTGATTGGCTCTTGTTCTCGTATTTCATACTAGCTAGCAATCATTTTGTCATGGCTCTTCTTCAGTAGGAAAACCGAAGTCTTCTAAACTTTCTTCCACATACTGCCACACATGTAAACTGCAGTGATTGGCTAGTATGCGTGTGTGTGTGTGTGTGTGTGTGCGTGTGTGCGTGTGTGCGTGATTATCTATCTATCTATCTATCTATCTATCTATCTATCCACTTGCATACATACATACATGTGTGTATATACATACATACATACATACATATATATGTGTGTATATACATACATACATACATATATATATATATATATATATATATATATATATATATATATATATATGTATATATGTGTGTATGTGTGTATGTTTGCGTTTTGTGTGGCTATGTGTGTGCATACGCGCGCTGAAATATATTTGTGTACATGTATGTGTGACTCCACTTGAAACCGTGCAAAATACAGTCACCTCTTTCACTTGATATTTTCTTCAAGTTGTTATAACATTCAAGGTAAAATGTTAGCATCAAATTCTAATTGTGTCTTTTACGCATGGTAAGACACGAAACTCTTTATTGCTTGCTGAATTTACTGAAAAAGACGGTGTTTTAAAAGACCCTAAGGTTAGACAAATAGTTTGTAGGTTTCTAATCAATTTACTAAAATTATTCGGCTGTGAACAGCTCTTGATTTAATTTTCAAAAAAAAGAAAAAAAAGAAAAGAAACCCAGCTGACCGAGACCACCACCACCACCACCACCACCACCGTCTTCACCACCACCGCCGCCGCCGCTAGCGGAACTATCATCATCGTCACCATCGTCAACAGCAACAGCGACAATAAACACTTTATCAAGAATAGTTGCGATGCCAAGAGTTCAAGTGAGACTGTTTAATCGAGTTAATCGTTGGTTTCCAGTGTCTGACTGATACTTTATTTTATCGACCTTGGAAGTGGAATAAAAGATAAAGCCGTAACTATAGTGGAGTTTGAACTCAAAATACAATGCGTAAACGAAATAACGCAGGATATTCAGAAGGTGCTCTACTGATTGTACCAAATACGCCATTCTAATAAAGGTTTCAAATTTTGGTATATAGCCAGCAGTTTAGGGGGATAGGGCTAGTCGATTAAATCGACCCATGTGATCAACTGGTACTTATTTAATCGATCTCGAAAGGGATGAAAGGCAACACAAGGGGGAAAACAAAATAACACAAGTCTGCCCTCAGCAGATAACAAATTGTTCCAAACACACAATGTAATAACAGTTCAACAACAGTTCAAAGAACAAATATTTACAGGAAATTGAACAAAAATTCGCAATAATCACTAACCGTAAATAAGACGACCGACACCAACTGGCGTGCTAACGATTCTGGGAGCTTGCCGCCTTACAAACCGTTCTAATAATCCTTTTTACTAAAGGTACAAGGCCTGAAATTTGCGGGGAGGGGATTAGTCGATTAAATCTACCCATGTGATCAACTGGTATTTATGTATCGATCCCGAAGGGATGAAAAGCAAAGTCGACCTCAGCGGGATTTGAACTTAGAACGTAAATATGGACGAAATGCCGCTAAACATTTTGCTCGGCGTGTTAACGACTCTACCTGTTTCCCGCTTTATACACCGTTCTAATAATAAACAACAAAGACGATGACGACGAAACCGATAATGATGATGATAATTTCAAACATTGGCATAAATTCATACATTTTCAAAAAAGAATATAATAACTTGATTACTGGTAATTTATTTTTATATTAATAAACAAAGTTGATCCAAATAGAAATTGATCTTGGAATAAAATCAATTAGGACAGCTGCAGCAACAACAACTGTAATAATATTCTTTCTGACTTTGGGCGTAAGACCAGCAATTTTGAGGCGAGAAGGAAGTCGATTACATCGATCGCATTAGTCAAATGG
>NC_068981.1:157451080-157453597 GCF_001194135.2 Octopus bimaculoides
AATAATAATAATAATAATAATATTTAAGGCGTTGAGCTGGCAGAATCGTTAGCATGCCGGTCAAAATGATTAACATCATTTCGTCTGTCTTTAACGTTCTGATTTCAAATTCCGCCGAGATCGACTTTGCCTTTCATCCCTTCGGGGTCGATAAAATATGTACCAGTTGAGCATTGGAGTCAATTTAATCATCTACTTGCCCCCTCTCTGAAATTGCTGGCCTTGTACCAAAACTTGAAACCAATTTTATGATATTTCGTGCCAAAATTATTTCTTATTTAATATTTCGTTAAGCATTAAGGCATTGAGCTGGCAGAATCGTTACCGCACCGGAAAAAGCGCTACGTGGCATTTCGTTCGTCTTTACGTTCTGAGTTTAAATTCCAACGAGGTCGACTTTGCCTTTCATCCTTTCGAGTCGATAAAATAAGCACCAGTTGATGATGGGGGTCGATATAATTGATTTACTCGCTTCTCTGAAACCGCTAGCCTTGTGCCAAAATTTGAAACCAATATTTCAGAGGGGCAAAGGCGGTGAGCTGGCAGAATCGTTAGCGTGCCGGACAAAATACTTAGTCGTTTATTCCGGCTCTTTACGTTCTGAGTTCAAATTCCTCCGACGTCGACTTTGCCTTTCATCCTTTCGCGATCAATGTCGAGAAAATAAAGTACCATTCAAATACTACAGTCGATGTAATCGATTTGCCCTTTCCTTCAATATTGTTGACCTTGTGCCAAAATTAAAAAAAACAAACTATTTCAGTGGACAGCATCAATGACCCAGGATCGTTATATTTTATCTGCCCTGGTCAATAGATTTGATAAGGAAGGATTCAGATTACCCGATCTGCATTGACACATTAACGCAGAAAAGGATTTAATTGCTGGCAAAGCATTCAATAATATAGAAAAGTATTCGAAGATCTTGCTATTGAAAGGGAGATGAATATAATTTAGTTGATAGATTTCTAGACAATATATCGGAGGGTTTGCGATTCGTATCTTGCTACCAGTTGTAACAATTAGTTGTCAATGTTCTTGTCCATCAAGCTGAAGGAATGTGATAAGGAGTACTAGGTAATGATAGCATTGTGAAATTTGTTGTTTGCAACACTAAAAAAAATCTTCATCTCTGTGATATCACGTTTAACCCTTCAATTAAATTTCATAGTTATTCGAGTAATGATGTTAATATCTGCCAAAAAAATAGAACTGATATTTTCTGCAAGTTATATTGCCTCAATAAACCTGACGTCTCAATAAAAAATAGTTTCAGACATGACATTTCTCAACTAAAAATAGATTGGTATATAAAATTGCTTTCTGCAGTTAAGAATAATGAAATTTTGAGTGGAGATATCCGATTCTCGCAGTAGATAGGCTAAGCTCACACCTATGTACATGTAAAGAGGGATTTCAGCCTCATGAGATATTAGAAACTGAATATGAAACTTTGAATTCTTGACCTAAACGAGTACAGACACTTGTAATATCGACTTTTGAGTATATTCGCGATCAGTTCTGTGTAGTTGCTATCTAAAGGTATTATAGCTGCTCTATACACCATCGCTTTGAAGAGGTAAGATCTTCTAAACAAGTATTTTCGATGTTTCGAAGTTACAATCCCGGTGTTTGGGAGGAAGCTGTTAATGTGCGTTTTCAGTTTTATTGCGTAATTTTAGCAGTAACGTTATCCAGGCAAGAATAACTGACGTTAACATTGTTGCTGTTGAAGAAGTTGTTATATTTATGTGCTGATCTGTTGGTGGGAAATGTTTTTTTAGAGATAGAAACTTTTTGGCAATATTTGTGGCTAAATCTATGTTGTATGGTGGATTATTCATATTATGTTTCTCATTTGCTTTGGTGTGAGAAAGAGGTTTTCTTGTATATTAGCCTCTCGCTATCGCATCGTTATATTAGAAAATAACTATTAAAGAGTTGTCTCTAACTGAGGATAGATCAGAAACTTTCCTACTTCTTTTACGCTTAACGTCTCAATTAAGGTTATTGGAGAGTAAAGTGTGGACGTATATAGTATCTTCATTTAGCTTTCTATATGGATATCATATCTGATTTGAATTTAGTGCTATGTTTAGAATATTAACTCTAATTAGGTTGGTGCTAATGATTATGATTCAATCAATTCCCTGAACCGTTCTGATAGGTTCTTTCTAAATCTATATATGGTATGGTTGTTATACCATCAATTCTATACAGTCCTGAGGTCGAACTACACTTTCTGAGGGCGTCATGTATGAACAATCCAATAACGCTTAATATTTTAGATCCCTCGCTCAGAATTCTTTATTTAGATGTTTGATAATGGTTAACTCTTCTTCTTAACGTAATAAAAGACATTGTGGTAATAAAAGCGACTTTCTAGCATCCATTATAATACTAATACTTAGGCCGCAAATAATGGTAAATTATCTGTTGAAGTCCTAGGTTTTCAGAAGAGATTTAGAGACAGATTTTATATATATATATAGAGTATATATATATATATATATATAT
>NC_068981.1:157454041-157456111 GCF_001194135.2 Octopus bimaculoides
TATATATATATATATGTGTGTGTGTGTATGTGTGTGCGCCCATGCGTGCATGTGCGTACGTGCGTGCGTCCACACATGTGTATCCACGTGTGTTTATATCTATATATGTATGAAAGTGTTTCTGCTATACATTGGCAAAAGATAGAAATATCGGCTTGAAAAGTGGGGCTTTCAAATGAAAATGCCATGTGTAGTATTTTGTTCGCAGAGTTAGACAAACCGTTTTTGCCTATGCCATTAGAAATTAGGCATGAAATAAGTAACTCACCGCTTAGAAACCTGCAGCCAATGACACACTTTATCTCATCCATTGTTGTATGAAGTAAATAAATAAATAAATAAATAAATGAATAAATAAACTAATTAATTAAAACATTCGACACCTTATTCCTGAATCGGTCATACTGTTACCTTGCCTACTTTTTATATCTTGTTATTTTTTTTATCACTTTGCAAGCTTTGCACTAAATAATTTTCACCAACTGAAGGCGGAAAGACGATGTAGATAAGAGCATCGGTACCAACTTCAAGATTTCAATTCATATCATCGGTGTTAAGATTTCTGTACCCGTGACCAACACACCTAATACTCACTGGCGTTATTCATCCAGGTTTCAGTAGACTCTATTAAAACTAACGGAAGTACTGTAAGATAAAACGAGTGCGTCACTAACTTGCAGAGGTGTATTCCAATACTCGAACAAAAGTAATTCGGAGAAAGATGGGTCTAACTATACTTAGTCTTCCCATTCTTCATGACACTGAAACTAAATTATACCGAACAAATTCTTCTGAATATACAATGCATATTTACACCAAGATATCGTACATGAACCTAACGACGTTAAACGGACTCTTTCAAAGCCAGTGAGTTATGGAATTAATTTTTTCTGACAAGGTTAACTAAGAAAACTTATTTCACATCTAAAACATAGCGGTGCGGCTAAGAAGCTCACTTTGAAGTCACGTGGTTTCGGTTTCAGTCACACTGCGTGGCAACTTAGGCAAGTGTCTTCTACTATAGCTCCTCGTTAACCAAAGTATTGCGAAGGAATTTGCTTGACAGAAACTGTGGAGAAACCCTTTGCGTGTATATATGTATGTGTGTGTGTGTGTGTCTTTGTGTTTGATCTCATCTATTACCTGAAAACCGTCTTTGGTTTGTTAGGAAGCCATAGAGACTGATAGAATAAGTACCAGACTTAATAAGTACCGGCGTCAATCTAATTGACTAAGACAACTCTTCAAAGCAATGATCCAGCATGACCGCAGTCCAATAACTGAAACCAATAAAAGAAAAAGGAACAGTGCGTAACTGGTAATTATTTAATCGACCCCGAAAGGATCAGAGGCAAAGTCGACCTCGGCGGAATTTGAACTCAGAACGTAGCGGCAGACGAAATACCGCTAAGCATTTCGCCCAGCGTGCTAACGTTTCTTATTTCTTTATTGCCCACAAGGGGCTAAACATAGAGGGGACAAACAAGAACAGACAAAGGGATTAAGTCGATTACATCGACACCAGTGCGTAACTGGAACTTAATTTATCGACCCCGAAAGGATGAAAGGCAAAGTCGACCTCGGCAGAATTTGAACTCAGAACGTAGCGGCAGACGAAATACCGCTAAGCATTTCGCCCGGCGTGCTAACGTTTCTGCCAGCTCGCCGCGTTAGAAGGAGAAATATATAGATAAATTCAATGTTATAATTTTCGATGTAAGATGATATTAAGCATAGAAGCTTGTTTGATGTATGAAAATAAAACAGACCCACTGACATTTTCTCTATCTACTTCAAATTAGAATTTATATAATAATCAGTAAATAAAAACAAAGCAGACCAGGATTAAAATAATAATAAGTAGCACAATAATAAGTGTTTAAACATATTTAATTATCAGTATAAGATGGCGGGTAACAGATCCAACCAAAAGGCTTTCGTAGTAAATAACATTGAATGTGTGTGTAATATACATATAATATAAATACATACATACGTATAAACAGATATAAATTTACACGCTCTCACACACAGACATACATATATGTATATATATATATATATATATAT
>NC_068981.1:157456474-157457353 GCF_001194135.2 Octopus bimaculoides
ATATATATATACATATATGTGTGCTTGTGTGCACTTGTGTGTTCAAATAAATCTTACAAAAGGATAAAATAAGTTTATCCCAGAAACTGTTACGAAATATATTCAGTTGTTCGTCATTTTAAGATCAGAGGGATCTAAGAATGGTTAACCTTTATACTTGGACATACACACACACACACACACACACACACATATATATATATATATATATCTATATATATGTATGTATATGTATAATATATAACACACACACACATACACACATATATATGCATATTGTGCGCATGTATGTGTGTGTGCATGTGTTTGTGTGTATGTGTGCGTGCGTGCGTGCGTGCGTGCGTGTATTTGTGGTTGGGTCTGTGCGCATGTCTAATGAGTAAGTATATAACTGGATTCAGAGTTGGATCGTTATGGAATGAACAATCTCGAAGAGAGACCGAACGCAAATAGTTTTTTACAGAATATGTTTCTGCACATACACACATACATGCATGCACTCATACATACATACATACATACATACATACATACATACGTAAGCATATACATAGAGACATGACTACATGCATGAACACACACGTCCGTCACTCTGTCTCTTTCTCATTTTCTCTTCTCTCTATGTATGTATGTATGTATGTATGTATATATATATATATGTATGCATATATGAATATATATACATATATGTATGTCTGCATTAATATATATATGTCTGTATAGATGGATATATATATATATATATATATAACATATATATATACATATTTACACACACACACATATATATATACATATATATAATATATATATTTACATATATATATATATAATATGTATAATATGTATAATATATATATATATATATATATATATATA
>NC_068981.1:157458063-157459123 GCF_001194135.2 Octopus bimaculoides
ATATATGTATATATATATGTGTGTGTGTATATATATATACATATATGTATTATTATACATATGTATTGGCATATATTTATGTATACAATATGTGTGTAAGTGTCTGCACGTGAGTGTATCATATATACGCACAGATATATACACTTGCACACCTATATATGGGCGAATATATTGTAAACAAGACAAAATTTGAACGTAACTGCAAGAGTTTATTCTAAAAAATTGACATACCCTCTGCCGGAAAACAGAAAACTAAAATGTACAAACGTTAGAATGGGCAAGAGACAAAAGGCTAGGCGTAAATCCCATGTACCAAGGCAACTAATGAAAGTCATATTTACATTTTCAATGATAACATACCCAGGGATCTGATAGGATAACTAAGGGCGCATAGGGAAAAAAAAGATAGCATCAGACTTCATATATATGTACAAGTGTATTTATGTGTGATTATATATGTATGTATATATATATATATATAGATATATATATATATATATATACATATGTACATACACACACGACCACATATTTATATATATATTTATGCATTAATACATATGTATATACTTATATACTTATATGCAAGTATAAACATCTTAATACCTACATATATATAAATATATATACGTATGCATATGCATATATATGTATGTGTATGTGTGTTAGTGTATATTTATATATACGTATGCATGTATTAAACAGTATTTTGCCAATTAGGCAAGCTACTCGGTATTACTGCACGATATAGTATGACTATTATAATAATCAATCTTGTTTCTATTCAATAATAACCAGTATGGTTATTGTAATTGTATTATTGAACTTTTTATGTATATGTCTTTAAATACAAGACTAGGCCAGTGAATACCATTTGAATAATACATACAGGTGAAACTGTGCAGTAATGGACGTGTAACTAACATTATATTCTTTAATACATGCATACATATACAATCTAGAACTATTTAATTCCGTATGTGTTTTCTATGCTGCCATATTCTAATAAACATAAACGTATATATACATACATATATATATATATATATATATATATATA
>NC_068981.1:157460293-157462930 GCF_001194135.2 Octopus bimaculoides
ATATATATATATATATATATACATATATATATGCGTATGTTCATATATGGATATTTATGTATATATGTAACATATATATGTATGCGTGTGTGTGTGTTTGTGCGTGCGTGTAGCGTGTGACTGTGTGTGTGTGTGTGTGTGTGTTAGTCTCTGTGTGAAGTGTATGAGTGTATGTGTGTCTGCGTGCATTTGTGCGTATAGTGTGTGTGAGTGTGAGTGAGTGTGTGCGCACGTGCGTATGTATAATGAATTTCATTCGCCGTCAAGTTGGTCCGATCATACAGTGAATTTTGCAGATTGTAACTTCGTAAACTTAAAGCGAGTTTCATCTCTCACTGTAGACGCAAACATTAAGTACTGAACTGAGCAGCTCCAACTTCATGTAACCAGATTATCAAAGTCCATCATTCGAAACGTGGAGTAGATAAAACAGGGGACAACTGATGAAGGGAATGTTCTTTATGTCTGTCTGGTTTCTCTATTTGTTTCTTTCGTTGTTCGAAAAAAAGTTCGTTTTCTATGCTTTTGTTTTTTATGTTCTCGTTTGTCATTTTGTTGACGTTTTTTTTCGATATCCTGTACCCATATATGTGTAGGTATATATATATATATATATATATATATATATATATATATATATATATATATATATATATATATATATATACAAATATATACACTAACATACACACACACACACGTATATATATATGCATACATACATATACGTATGTGTGTGTGTATTTATATACATACATATAAGTTTAATGCTATCTTATTAGTAGTGATGATATATTTATCATGTATACATATATAGATATGTGTTTATAGGTATATACATAGGTGTATGTACATACATACATACATATATATATATATATATATATATATATATATATATATATATATACATACACATATGAGCATATACATATATTTATATACTCATCTACATATGTGTATTTACATATATGTCCCTGGGTAAATGGCCGATTACATAGAAGATATATACAACTTTTATGAGGTCTATACTTTAAGGTGTAGATCTTTCGTTTTCTTCCATTTTTTTTTTACAGTGAATTGATTTTGCTTAACCAAACCTCAATATTTTATCCTCTGGTTCCTGATGTTATTGTTGCTGTTTTTTGTTTTTTTTTCATTTTTTTTTCCCTCTTGTTATGGTTGTTTTTGTCCTTGTACCTAAAAAGGTACGATATGGTCTTTGCCGCAGGCTTTTTATCACTCCTCATTCATACCTCTATGGCAGACATCAACCACAACCACTAACGCTTTCTGCCACGAAGATTTCGCCAAAGGAGTGAAGTTGCTTCCCAATCTTTCTTCCATGAAATCTATAAACACCAAAGCCAAGTTCTGAAAAATTAAAACAAAGAACATTATAAAAATTGTAATGACCGATATCTCCATACATTACAAGAACAAAGACAAATCTGAACAAATTGGTAAGGTTTGTAGCTTGGTACCTGAGGAGGCTAGTCTAAGCCAGAGGACAATGTTGTGGTGCACTAAACAGTCGAATCGATTGAACTGCTTGGATCTAGTTCGGTACGGATAGGAAATAGGATAAGGTACAAGCAGAGTGTTATTATCCCCCAGAATTCGAATGAGAGGAAGTTGTCTCTGAAAGTTTGAGATGAGATGGAAAATGCTTATATCTATTCTGTCATAATTTACCGTCTGACCATCGTGTCTTGTTGCAGTTCCCGTATAGGACAGACGAATGATTACTATTTCGCTTTCGCCCACAGGGAATGGATGAATAGACACTGTTCATGAGGTCCATCAACTGCTGGTGCTTCTTGGAAGACGAGATTGGAATACTATAGCTGCTGAAGCACAAACAAGCGCAGAAGTTGCGCCACTTGCAGAGATTCCTGGACGGTGAGCAGGTGTGATCTCTGTTTATAAATCACGTTTTCTATAGCTCTTCTCTTTGACGAAGCTGCAGACTTGTGACAGAAGAGAATGACTGGACCCCTGACACTTGGAATATCGTTAAGCGTTCAGTGTCCTCTGTCTGCTGGGCAATGTGGTCAATAGAAGTTCTATTGCACCAATAATTCAAGATGAAGATGACATCCTCAGGGAAGCTGTAGGCGTCAAAACGAAGACGGACTGGCTTGTCTATTCTGGTTGAGGACTAATATAGGTAACTTCTAGAAATCATCAACCTAGCAGTACTACTGAAGGTCGATACGGATTCGAGATAAACTCTACGGGTGTGGAAGTTCCCTCCAGGTGAAACTATCCGAAATTAGACAAGAACTACGAAACTGTACTGCACTCACTCTTGTGATGTTCGAGTTTTACGGAATTGTGGGATTATGTGGATTATGTCGAACAGGTGTGGAGGCGTAATGGCCCAGTAGTTAGGGCAGCAGACTCGCGGTCATAGAATCGCGGTTTCGATTCCCAGACCGGGCGTTGTGAGTGTTTATTCAGCGAAAACACATAAAGCTCCACGAGGCTCCGGCAGGGGATGGTGGCGAACCCTGCTGTACTTTTCCACCACAACTTTCTCTCACTCTTAGTTTCTGTTGTGCCTGTAATTCAAAGGGTCAGCCTTATCACACTGTGTCACGCTGAATATCCCCGAGAACTACGTTTAGGGTACAC
>NC_068981.1:157463639-157464533 GCF_001194135.2 Octopus bimaculoides
TATATATATATATGTATGTATGTATGTGTGTGTGTGTGTGCGTGCGCGCGTGTGCGTGCGCGCGTGTGCGTGTGCGTGTCTTTGTGTTTGTCCCCACAACATTTGGCAACTGGTACTGGTTTGTTTACGCCCCTATAACTTCGCGGTACGGTAAAATAGACCGATAGAATAAGACCAGACTTTCAAAGGATTAGTACTGGGTCCGATTTTTTCGACTAAATGCTTCAAAGCGATTGCTCCAGTATGGCTGCAGTTCAATTACTGAAGCAAAAGAATAAAAAAGTATATACATATATATATGCATACATAAAAACTTACATACGTGTATACACACACACAAATATACATACACGCACACACATATATATGTAGATAGATAGACAGACATACGACAGACAAATAGATAGATAGATAGATAGATAGATAGATAGATAGATAGATAGATAGATAGATAGATAGATAGATAGATAGATAGATATATAGACAGACAGACAGACAGATAGATAGATAGATAGATAGATAGGTAGCTAGGTAGATAAAGCGAGCGGGCAGAATTAGTCCGACAGATTAATCGCTTAGTAGAATTTCTTCCGCCTCTTTACTTCCAAGCTGAAATCCTGCCAAGGACAATTTTACATTTCATTCTTTTGGGGTCGATAAAATAAAGTGTCAGGGTCGATGCAATAACCTTCTCCCTTTCACTAAATTTCAGGCCTTACGCCTATACGAGAATAATTATATATGTGTATATATATTCACGTATATACACGGATACATATATACATATATACCAGTAATAACTACATTCACATAATACACACACACACACACACACACACACACGCATATACTATATATATATATATATATATATATATATATATATATATATAT
>NC_068981.1:157464828-157468517 GCF_001194135.2 Octopus bimaculoides
ACACACACACACACACACACACACACACACACACACACACACACACACACATAAATGTACACGTAAGCTCATCAGATGTGCCTTCGTGGGACGAAGATTTGAATGAACAAGTTCAGGAGTTAAATACAAAATTGTTAAAAGACACGAAAGAAATGATAGATACAGGTGGAAAACAAAAAGTTAACAACTTTTGCGGCTGTTGCCGGCGTCAACAGGGAAGACTTGAAACAAGTTGTAGGCAAATTTAAAGGAATGCTTTAACGAGGGGGCTATGAGATCAAACTTACCCCTCCCAGCGAGGTGACGTATGATACTGCTCGAAAGAGCATCATTTTTAAGATAGTATGAATTAAGGAGAAAAAACTGGATAGAATAACCAGCGAACGGGCGGGAAAATGCCTACAACCAATCTGGCAAGATGTGTATCTTGCCAGAGGGAATCGGGCGCAACAATAGAGGTTCGATTCGCAAGTGAAGATAAGGCCAGGCAACACTCAGAGTCACCTCTGAGATTGAACGAAGTGGTACTCCCACCTAACTACTTGGGAAGGCGAACTTCCAAGGTGAAGGTAGGAGAAATTCCACCGGAGGTTGACGTTGCTTGCCTGGTGGCCGCTGTCGTTTTGGGCTTGGAGGATAAGGTGACAATCCTCCATGCCACGAAAATTCACCAACAAAATTGGCAGGGCCTAGAAATATTATTACAGGCCTCGCAAGAATGACCTAGAATTGATTGCAGACACCATACGGGTAAGGGAGGAAACGATCCTGAGAGTAATGGTGGAGGGCAGAAAGCCAAGATGTTTTAAGTGCGGTCAAAAGGGGTATATATGACCCGAGTGCCCTCCACCAGTGAAGAACAAAGCTCCCCCATCCGCTGCGGAAACAGTCGCACCTCCTACAGCGCCAGTGGTCAAAGACCAAGCAGGGAGGAGCAACAAAATATGAAAAGAATGGAGATGCAAGCCTTGGACAGCGAATGGAGTACAGTATCCAGGTAGAAAAAGAAAAGATCCCACCCTTCTTCCACGGACGCTTGTTCCCAGCCCATGCCCACAGACATTGACACCCAAACGGCTCCCACAGTCTCCAGTTTCCAACCCTCCACCTCTAACACTAATCTCCCCCTCCCCCACAGTTACAAACATACACGCAAACACGCAGAACCCACAAATTTCCCACCCCTGCTCCTCAAAAATAGTTATATTACTGCTTACGATACAAAAAATGAAATTGGCACTTAACAAAGCGTGCAAATCTTTACTAGAGCTGATATCAGTGATATACATTTTATTTACATCGATAGTGCCAACCACAAACGTTTTAAAAAAATTATTTCCAAGGGAAGTTGGCCTTCTAAGAAAAAACTTTTCAACAGCTCTGTACAATAGACTCATCAACGTGTCCCCACAGACCACGGATGATGAGGAGGGTTAACCCTGCTCTAATAAAGGTAAGACCGTTTTTTTTTTGGCTTTCTTAAATGTAAGATGTATAAATGTGCGCGGCCTGGGATCGATCAGATAGCAGGGTTACCTCGGTTACGATCTCAGGTCGCATAGACTGGATGTTGGACTGAGTGGACCACAGGCTTTCTCACCCCTGCTAAACGACTACGAGAAAATTATTTCTCCGTGTCAACCGGCAGAGAGGGGTGGTGGCGTCGTGGTTCTTCTACGAAGGCTTTAAAGTTACAGGTAAGAACAAACTTTGTTGACTCGGAGGGCGGGCTAGTCGTCGTTGATGTGACGCATAGCAGTGTTAAGTCCTTCATTTTGGTGGCTGTCTACGCTCCTTGTAGAGTGGGACAGTCCGACTTTTTTCGAAGTCTTGAAAATTTTCTAGGCACGTCACACACTTTAGGCGCAGGAGTGGCTGTGTGGTAAGTAGCTTGCTTACCAAAGACATGGTTCCGGGTTCATTCCCACTGCGTGGCACCTTGGGCAAGTGTTTTCTACCATAGCCTCGGGCCGACCAAAGCCTTGTGAGTGGATTTGGTAGACGGAAACTGAAAGAAGCCTGTCGTATATATGTATATATATATGTGTGTATTTGTGTGTATATGTTTGTGTGTCTGTGTTTGTCCCCCTCGACATCGCTTGACAACCGATGGTGGTATGTTTACGTCCCCGTAACTTAGCGGTTCGGCAAAAGGGACGGATACAATAAGTACTAGGCTTCCAAAGAATAAGTCCTGGGGTCGATTTGCTCGACTAAAGGCGGTGCTCCAGCATGGCCGCAGTCAAATGACTGAAATAAGTAAAAGAAAAAGAAAAAGAAAAAAAAAGAAATACACACATAGAAGAAAAAAATGGGATTAAAAAATCCTGGCAGATATCAAGTCAACACTCAGTATAGAGGAATAAAGTTAAATTTCCAACAAGTAAATATATATATGCATATGCTAATGCAATTGAAACAATTGTTGGATCTTTAAGGTGTGATCTAAAATAAATATATGATTTTCTTCGTACCTGTTATTGATTGTTACACACACACACACACACACATTATATATATATATATATATATATATATATTCGAGAGTGTGAGACAGAGATAGATAGATAGATAAAGAGAGAAAGAAAGCACGATTTATTTATACTAACATGCATATATTGAATGTAATATATTTCTAATTTCGGGACAAGGTCAGCAATTTAGAGGAGGATCGGGAATTCGAGTAAATCGACCCGAGTACTCAACTAGTGCTCATTTGCTCGACCCCGAAAAGATGAAAGACCAAAGTCGACTTCAGCGGCATTTGAAAACAGAACGTAAAGAGTCGGATGAAATGCCACTAAACATTTTGTCTTGTGCGGTAACGATTCTGCCAGCGCTCGCTACCTTCATTGAACGTAATATAGAAAATAAAAGAAAAAAAGAAAAAAATGTTTCACGTACATGGAACGGCTGTTTCGGAACCCCTCTCATTTTGTGGTCTTTGCCTGTTTTGAGCAGCAACTTCACTAGATAATCAGCATTATCAAGATTGTTGACAACGGCAGTCAAAGCTGTGAACACACTTTTTGCATGCAAAACAAAACTGCTCATTTCTTTCAATTCAGCCAATTGTTTGCCTTTGAACTTAGGGAAATAGTCAATGTATTCAGGGTATGTTGTGAACAACCTGCAACAATAAATTAATGAATTATTAGGTTTAGAACGGAGATGGTAAGAACAAAACTTTAGAGATGTCATAATTAAATAATATAAACCTTTAAAGTAAGTTGAGTTAACTTTCTTGTCCTAAATACTCTCAACAAAAGTTAAAGATTATTCAAGCACCGGAAAACTCGTACTTCAGTTCTGTACCAAAGTGGACACTGAAAAAGACAATCCACCGAATGGAACGGGAAGAGAATTATGTAAATTTTAAATAACTTTCTAGGTCATTATTGTCGTTTAACTCCAACCCTGCTATAATAGTGTAGGTATATGATGAGATGTTTTTCAGTAAAGACGATCCCATCCTTTTTTGCAAATATGTCTAATGCATCTGGGACTTCATTATCAAAACAGTTGACCTTCCTCATTCTTAAGTCTGCTCTCATTGTTGGTTTAGATTATACGGGGTACACGATAAAATACATCAAGCATGAAGAGATTAAAGGATGAGTTGTTTCGAATTAGATTTGTGTGTGTGTGTGTGTGTGTGTGTGTGTGTGTGTGTGTGTGTGTGTGTGTGT
>NC_068981.1:157468557-157471122 GCF_001194135.2 Octopus bimaculoides
GTGCGTGTGTGATTGTGTGTGTGTGTGTGTGTGTGTGTTTGTGTGTGTGTGTGTGTGTGTGTAAGATTATGAGAAGAATATGGATTAAATTTTGTTTAATATATATGGAACAACAGATATGGACATATTTTTAAATCGGTAGTGTTTCTGAGGGGGTTGAAAAAGGGCAAGTAAGAAGGTTCTACAAATTTGATATTTGTAAAATAAGGGATATTTTTCGGTTGTTTGATGTATAAAGGCTTTTGTTTCTCTCATTTCATTGTAGTCTTATGTGTGATAAAAGCCACTTAGTTGAGCAATGTTTTTCTCAGTACTTCTGCCGTGTGACTGTGGGTAAATTACTTGCAATTTATGGCTTATGGGATTCCGTTGTATGAGGAATATGAAAGGACATGCATAGGGAAATAGTTCCGCTTACTTTCTTACCTCATATCTGCATAAACTCAAGTCTATACAGAAACGAACACTCTAAAATAAAACATACGCAGGTCTGTAAAGAACGTGTGTACACACGAACACACATATGCATAGATGTAATCATCACACATTAAAAGTAAGATATATATCTGCAAATACAATTAGATGGACATCTACATGCATTTTTACATTTAGGCACATATGCTTGCTTATTTATTTATGGTTGCACACACAAATCCGATAATATCCATACATTTCTACATAAATGCAGACAGCCATATTTGTTCCATGCATACACATGTAAACACAGATGCACATGATATCACGTAGAAACTGATTCATAGTCACAGAAATACTCGCTGTACATACATACAAACATACATACATACATTCATACATACATGCATACATACATACACACATACATACATATATACATACATACATACATACATACATACGGATATACAAACACCAATATGTCTATCTATCTACCTGTATATGCATACACACACACGCTTATACATACATACATACATACATACATACATACATACATACATACATACACACACACACACACATACATACATACATATACATCCATGTACACAGACATACACACTGACACACACTCAGACACACACACGCACACCTATGTTTTGCAGAAACCTATCTTTATATATTCAGAGACACAAATTCCTATGTACATACTCAAACTCTCACACGCTTCCCCCAGAACATTGTAGCCATCACATTTACGCATGTATTCTGTCGAGATTCATTCAAACACCCTTTTATGCATGACACCACATGAAACATGCAACACGTACGCACATACACCCATCCAGCGCATGCACACGCCCATAGATTCAGCTCCCATGCTCACACATAAGCACACACAGACACATATACAGACGCAAATACAGCCTTGCAATAGCATATCTACATACAAAGCTATGTATACAGTGCTTGTTTTTTTGCCACACACATACGAAGAAAATATACTACGCACGTTCACATATAAATGAAAGCACACACACGCGCGCGCGCGTGCAGACACACACACACACACGCACACACACACCCACCCCCGCGTATATACCCACTGAAGCGTACAAGATTCTTCTTGCGTAAATTCTTCACCTTAGCCGTTAAAAACAATCCCCAAAAGTGTATAACAAAATATGTCCTGCATTTGTAAAAAGCAATCTCGCTCTTACAATCCACATCACAGAAATTCCATAAAGATAGTTTCCATTCTTGTATTTTAGTATTGTAGTCATCTATTTTACTTCTATCAGTTCGTTTAGCCTCAAGCTGTAACTAAACTATTTTCATGATAACGAAAAATTCGGACAGATTGAGGTACACCATTTTGTTTTCTGTGTTACAATTTTTTAAAAAATTGCATCAATCATTTACAATTGCCTCAAGGAGTTTCTTTGTTAGTTGTTTTGTTGCTTTTATGCTTTTGTTGTTGGTTGCCTGCATGACTATGTGTATGCCTATGTGTCATTGTATGTTTATGCGTATGTGCACGTGTTAGATTGTGTATGTGTAAAAGAGTGTGCAGTTGCATACATGCTTGTATAAATATATGCGTACATGTTGTTAATCTATCGATATTCGTATGAGTGAATTTGTATGGATAGCTTTATAAGTTTGTTTCTAGGAAAATGTTAGTGTATTTTTGTATTAGTGAATTAGCCTGTCAGTATACTCGTGTGTACACGGGAGCGCTGCAGTGAACCCAATATGCAGAAAATAGCAAACTTTATTAATGTTAAAATACTTGTAGCTTTTAATAGCGAGAGCAACAACAATAATAGCAATGGTTCTCTATTATTATTATTATTATTATTATTATTATTATTATTATTATTATTATTATTATTATTATTATTATTATTATTGTTGTTCAGTAGTTTTATTTTTATAACGTGCTTTCACTTCACTACCGAGCGCAGCTCTGTGCGCCTTGGGTATGTGCTGTGGTTTGCTGTGGTGCTCTTATGTTTACTGTATTGAAAGTGTTTTGCGTAGAATGTGTGCAATACCCAGTAGTGCAATTTTCTGTATGTTATATATATTTGTAAGTCCTGGTGTTTTTGTTATGTATTTGTCTGAATATTTTTTTATTATACC
>NC_068981.1:157473676-157475421 GCF_001194135.2 Octopus bimaculoides
CAGTTGAATACTAAGGTCAATGTAATGAACTCATTATTATTATTATTATTATTATTATTATTATTATTATTATTATTATTATTATTATTATTATTATCGACATTATTATTATTATCAACTCACGCGATACATATCGAGAAGGATGGTAAAGAACCTGGCATGTGTGGGGCTCTGATCCATTTGGATCAATCCAAAGCATTTGATAGGGTCGACAATCTGTATTTGGAGGCTGTCCTCAAGGCGGCTGGTTTCGGTCCCGTTTTCAGAGGCTGGGTTACTGCAATGTACAGCAACAACTGTTCGGTGGTCAAAGTAAATGGCCACTACTCGGAATCATTTAGTATCACACGTTCGGTTCGTCAAAGATGTCCACTTTCACCCCTTCTCTATGCTCTGACACTCTTTTCCTCTTGAGCTTTCCATGCTTGATACGATTTCGTTCAAATTCTCTCTTCTTATTCATGCATGTTTTCCTTCACAATAAACGATCCAGTGCGAAGTTTACTCATCCATTTTCCAAGATCTTGACCTTCTCCAGTCCTTATACCTTAATTTCAAATGTGCGCTGGTCTTTTACCACTAAAGAGAAATTGCTCAGAGATCCTAACATCTTACATCCTGACCCCGATGTAGACGTACTTGAGGCTCTATACTAGTAGAATTATTTCGTTCGAGAACTTCAACATCACTTACATACATTTCCCTCAGATACTCAGTAGATGGCGGAGATATTCTTGATGGTATCATTCTAGCTTTTTTATGCGACTCCGATCCTGGATCACCGTTCGTTACGACGACGTGTGTTCCAGTTGATATGATCAAATGAACAGCCTGCTCGTGAAATTAATGCACAAATGACTGACTTCTCCACAAACGTGCGTATCCTTAGCGTAGTTCTCAGGGAAGTTCAGCGTGACACAGAGTGTGACAAGGCTGGCCCTTTCAATTACAGATACAACTAATTTTTACCAGCTGAATGGACTGGAGCAACGAAAAATAAAGTACCTTGCTGAAGGACCCATCGCACCGCCAGAAATCGAACTTACGACCTTACGATCATGGTCCGAATACCCCAGCCATTAAGCCATGCACCTTCCGGTAAGTAACTCAGGTTTAACATAAATGAAGACAAAAGACGAGTATATATAAATACATACCGACATACATACATACATGTATGTATGTATGTATGTATGTATGTATGTATGTAATTATGTATGTATGTATGTAATTATGTATGTATGTATGTGTGCATGTATGTAGGTATGTATGTATCAGGGACGTGCCGCCTGGGTAGGCAAGATAGGCAGCGCCTACACTGAATAGAATAGATCGATAGTAATATTTTCCTTTTTATAGCAAAACATGCACCTAATCCAATAAAATTATGAAGGTTACTCTGATTACTATGCATAAAACACAAAATATCTTTTAAAACACAAAATATAAAACACAAAATACAAAATATTTTTTGTAGATTAGCTAGACATAATCTGCCTCTGCCTTTCAATCTCAGTATTAAGGCAACGCATAGAACTGCTGCGTACATTCCTACCACAACGTTTTCTTTACGCGCTTTAAACGAAGAAGTAAATCTGCCTACAACTCAGTCGCGCGCCAGTGTTTCGCATATTTTGTGTGTGTTTTACTACATAAACGTCACTAACTGCTTACCCTGAGTAATTACTCACGGCACGTACCTGGTATGTATATATGTATGTATGTATGTATGTATGTATGTATGT
>NC_068981.1:157475478-157476295 GCF_001194135.2 Octopus bimaculoides
ATATATATATATATATAGGACAGTTTTAAATTTATTTATTTACTGCTGACTATATGTTTACGCATCGTACTAAGTTCGAATTTATAATGGATAAAGATGTAGCTCTTTGCGCATGTGTTTTCGGTACATATTTGCAACTGCATAACTATTCATTAATTAACGATCTTGATGACGATCTACAGATTCCAAATTAGTATATTTGGCAAATAATAGAGAAACTCGAGTTCGGGATTAACTAATTCATTTCTTCTTCGTTCTGGTGTTATAACAGTGTGCTTCAAGAATTCTTTTATCGTGGTTTGTGTTTTAACTGTTCTTTAACTGTCTCCTCTCAGTGTATAAAAATACTTTATACACTTTATATTTTAATATATATATTTATACATATATGTGTGTATGTGTATGTGTTCGTGTGTGTGCTCGTATGTGTGTGTGTGTAATAACTCTTTGAACTGTTAATGTAACCACGGTGTTTTGGTGACCTAGCTTTATTTGCATTAATTTACGCTGATACAATTACATTGTATAACGCTGAGCATACATATTAATGCAAATATGAACGAATTATTTCTTCCATATTGAAATTAATACTACATAAAGAAGGTTGCGAAACGACTGCAATGAAGTCATGTGGTTAAATAAATCTTCATCTTTCACATACCGTGACTTTATGCATCACACAAACACGCACGCACATACACACCTACACACATACACACATATATATATATCCCCCCCTCTCTCTCTCTCTCTCTCTCTCTCTCTCTCTCTCTATATATATATATATATATATATATATATATATATATATATATAT
>NC_068981.1:157476366-157478994 GCF_001194135.2 Octopus bimaculoides
TTCAATGGCGTATGTGTTCCCCAGCTGGACGGGACGACAGTCCATCGCAGCGTTACTCATTTTTGCCAGCTGGAGCAACGTGAAATGAAGTGTTTTGCTCAAGAACACAACGCGTCACCCGGCCAAGGAATCGAAACCACAATCTTACGATCATGATGCTGACACCCTAACCACTAAGCCACGCGCCTCCACCTCTGTTTGTATATATATCGGCAAAACAGACCGATAGAATAAGTACTAGGCTTACAAAGAATAAGTTCTGGGGTCAATTTCTTCGACTAAAACCCTTTAAGGCGGTGCTCCAGCATGGCCGCAGTAAAATGACTAAAATATGTAAAAGAATAAAAGAATGTGTGTGTGTGTGTGTGTGTGTGTGTTTGTGTGTGTGTGTGTTTGTGTGTGTGTGTGTGTGTGTACATGCAGTGTTTATAAAATATGCGTAAGAAAAAGTTGACGCTTACTTTTCGAAGAATGCTACAGATTCGACCTTCTGGTTTGGTAAAACATATTGCCAGCTTTGTACGATAGCAGCTTTTTCTTTGACCATCAATCCAGTAGCAGGATCAACATCTTCTTCATCCTTAGCAGGCATGATTCCAAAGTTTCGTAGTATTGAATCCACAATCCTGAATATTATTCCAACAAATTGGAGTATCTTATTTAAAAGCTTTGGTCTGCCAGTTGAGGCATATACGTTTAGAGAAAGATGTATATGTCTATATCTTATTTATTCATTTACTGTTTTCATATATCTGCAAAGTATCTGTGAAAAGAAGAAAGTAAAATTGTATGAGAAGTTTCTTTGGTGAAACTTAATGTACAAAAGGAATTTTGGAACATCATGCAAGTCCTCGCCTTTTTGTAGTCTTTCTAGAACGTTTTTTTAGTATTTACTTAGTTGAGTTCTGTCTATTTCTCTCCCAGATATAAATACCATCGTTATAATTTGAACTGAATCCTTGATACTTAATAAAACGCTTATCAGAGATGCAGTATCAAAGTCACTGTTTACAACAGTAAATTATACTTCTTGCTTTATGGCACAGATGTTTAAATAAATAGACATGTTTATCACAATATAATGATATTCGTTTATGCATCAAGACTACAGTTTTGCGTTCGATCACTTTGCTTGGTATCTTAATCTGCTGGGTTTGAGGTGCACGTAGCTGAGTATATTCTATTGTAAGAATCACGGCCAGATCTCCGGTTCGAGGACGGCTTCCTCCTTCCATCTATGAGACAAAGAGGTTTTGATGAGGGTTATGGGCACTGCTCCTTTTTATTCCTCTGACTAAGTCATTAAAAGCAACATAAAAAAGTTGAAAATGAAGGATCAAGTCGACTTTTGTAGTATTTGATCTTAGAATCTTGGGGAATGAAGTTCATGTTGAAATAATTTATTTCTGAAATTTCAGCAAGAAAGTATTACAGTATCTTCACATATTTCTTTCTATTACTGGCACAAGGCCTGAAATTTAGGGGAAGAAGCTAATCGATTGCATCGATTCTAGAGATCGACTGATAGACTCTGAAAAAATGGAAGACAAAGTCGATCCGACGGAATTTGAATTCAGAACATACAGCCGGAAGAAATGCTGCGAAGTATTTTGTTCGGTGTGCCAGCGATTCTGCCGGCTCACCACTCTAGCATCTTCATATAATCAACACTATATACCGAGAATTATTGGCTTCTGTTAAACCTAATTCACTGCACACTTGATTCTCCCTTACAACCATATCATTTCACATGTCATCAATTTTCTAGAAAAGCACAGGCACATTATTAACATTAACTTCATTCAGTCTCTCTCTCTCTCTCTCTCTCTCTCTCTCTCTCTCTCTCTCTCTCTCTCACACACACACACACACACACACACACACACACACACACACACACACACACACACACACACCCAAAACCCAAACACACACGCACACACACACACACACTCACGCGCACACATTCTACACGCGCCATAAAATGTTGGGTGGGATTGTCATGAAAGTTCATTAGATGTTGCGGTGAACAGCCTTTGCAATGACTCTGATTGCGTGAGTGCGGATGTGCGCATGCGTGTGAGTATGAGTATGTATGTATGTGCTTGTTTGCTAGCTTATAATTATAAACAATTACGTAGTTACAGCAATAACATACTATAAACTGTCCTACAGTGGTGTATTGTGCACATTTACCATTTTACACGAAATCATAACACACATATCTTGTATACATATATACATACAGACAGTGGCGGACTGGCCAGGTTGCCAACTTGCCTGATGGCAGGTGACCCTCTGCGCCATTAGAATCCATATATGGGGGCTCATGTTGGTATCTAAGGGGCCCATCCCCTCAAGTTTGAGAAATTTTTATTCACTCCTGGAAGAATGCATTATTTCAGCCTGGCTGTGTTTGTAGACAGTTGAAAAGAATACTTTTAGTAAAAAAAAAAAAATGATTAATGGTAGTATTGTAGTTGCGAGTGGGCCCCCTTGTAGTTGTGGATGATCCACCTTGTAGTTGCGGATGGGTCCCCTTAGTCTCCTGGCAACCAATATTTTTAGACCCAGTCCGCCACAGCATACAGATATATATATATATATATATATATATATATATATATA
>NC_068981.1:157479088-157479306 GCF_001194135.2 Octopus bimaculoides
AATATATATATATATATATATATATATATATATATTATAAAATATGGTAATTAATCATATATTAATTAATATCGATTAATTATCATGAGGCCAGCACATATAAAGAATCAAAGACAATCGGTAAGATTTGTTAAATCCGAAACCGGTACCTGTTTAATGATGTTTTTTTTAGGTGACTTTAAATGTCTTGCCCACCTACGTTTTGGTATGCTGCTATT
>NC_068981.1:157479316-157480711 GCF_001194135.2 Octopus bimaculoides
TATATCTATATATATATGTGTGTGTGTGTGTGTGTGTGTGTGTGTGTGTGCATATGTATTGGCAGGCAGAACTTCGCAACCATATGTTTCCGGGCTCGATTCCACTATGCGATACTTCAAATATGTGTCTTCTACTACAGTTACACGATGACAAGTAGCAGACTGCGATTGATATGATCAATCAAACCTTTGAAGACGGTTCTTCAGTATGGCTAGAGTCCAGAGTGTGAACTCCTTAAAAGGATACTAAAATATAAAACATCTAAAAACAGCACAGCTGAAGACGAAAAGGAAAAGAAAGGGAGGAGAAATAAAATTCGATTCCTTGATCGGGTGGTGCGTTGTATTCTTGAGCAAGACACTTCGTCTTACGTTGCTCTTCGATCACTTCGACAAATGATGCGCGGCAAACCGTACATTCATACAGGCATTGTCGATTTGATGGAGGAAGAGTGCTCGGGTGCATCACAAGCATTTAATCACTACAAACAAATCACCAGTGCTGGTTGTTGAGTAAGAAATTGTAGAAGCGTCTTCTCTCGAACTCGAGACGTTATTATTATTATTGTCTTATTTTTATCACATGCTTTCACTGCACAACCGAGCACAGCTCTGTGTGACTTGGATATATGCTGTGGTTTGTTTGATGTTGTCATTTTCACTGTACTAAAAATGCTTTACGTAAGATGTGTGCGGTACCAAGTAGTGCTATTTTTTTGTATGTATATATATTCCTAAGTGCTGGTGTTTTGGTTATGTATTTATCTGATTGTTCAGACATACATGCCTGGGGACATACATTATAGGGACCCTTTCTGGTTTTAGGCTCCACATTCGAGTTATCTCTATTTTCAGGTGTTTGTATTCTGAGAGTTTCTCAATTTCTTTTAGAGATAGACTGTCATCAGTTGGGATTCATACGTCGATTTAAAGGCATTTTTTCATGATATTCTCTAACAACTATATCCGGTTTATTAGCCTTGATCACTCCATCTGTGATTTCTGTATGGTTTCTGTATTATTATTATTGTTCAGTAGTTTTATTTTTTTAACGTGCTTTCACTTCACTACCGAGCGCAGCTCTGTGTGCCTTGGGTATGTGCTGTGGTTTGCTGTGATGCTCTTATGGTTACTGTATTGAAAGTGTTTTGCGTAGGATATGTGCAGTGCCCAGTAGTGCAATTTTCTGTATGTTATACATATTTGTAAGTCCTGGTGTTTTTGTTATGTATTTGTCTGAATATTTTTTTATTATACCTAAGGCACCTATTATGATAGGAATTGTTTCTGTTTTTAGATTCCACATTCGAGTTACCTCTATTTCCAGGTCTTTGTATTTTGAAAGTTTTTCCATTTCTTTTAGGGAAACGTTGTCATCTGCTGGTATTGATACAT
>NC_068981.1:157481087-157482679 GCF_001194135.2 Octopus bimaculoides
TTCTACAGTTACTTGTTATTTATTATTATTATTATTATTATTATTATTATTATTATTATTATTATTATTATTATTATTATTATTATATTGTCTTTGCACATCTTCTAACGCCGGAGATGTACTACGGTGTCAGCTATTCACTGCCAGTGAACTACGGTAACACCCCATATTTTTCGAGCACCATCCGGATTATTATTATTATTATTATTATTATTATTATTATTATTATTATTATTACTATTTGTCTTTGTTCACTTAATATGAAGCAAGAACAACTTGCACATCTAAATCGCATGAGAAACGTAGAGGTTAACACGTTAGTGGAGGCACAATGGCCCAGTGGTTAGGGCCGCGGACTCGCGGTCGAGGATTGCGGTTTCGATTCCCAGACTGAACGTTGTGCGTGTTTATTAAGCAAAAACACATAAAGCTCCACGAGGCTCCGGCAGGGGGTGGTGGCGACCCCTGTTGTATTCTTTCGTCCCAACTTTCTCTCACTCTTTCTTCCTGTCTCTTGAGTGACGCTGCGATGGACTGGCGCCCGTCCAGCTGGGGGAGGGGGAACACATACGCCATAGAAACCGGGAAACCGGGCCCATGAGCCTGGCTAGGCTTTAAAAGGGTGCATAATAAAAAATAATACAATAAAAGCCCAGCATCAAATACAAACATTCATTTGAAAGTCCCCCTGAAAGATAAATATAATGCATTTTTTTTTTATTTGCATTTCCAATAAGGATTCTTTCATTTTTTGTCCCCAACGAAAAACTATATACACTGGCTGGTAATGCTCTGTTTACCACTTATCTTTTTATTCGTTTCAGTCGTTATACAGCCACCATGTCGAACAAAGTGACCATTGTACTTATTTTAAGCCTGGTACTTTACCATCTCCACTGTCGAACCGCTAATTTACGGGAACGTAAACAAACCAACACCAGTTGGCAAATGCAAACGCACATACACATACATATATGCGCAAACGAAGAGCATCCATACAGTTTAGAAAATTGCTTACAAGGCACTGGTCGGTTAGGGACTATTATATTTGAAACTTGCCCGAGGTGCCACCCAGTGGCACTGAATCCAAAATCCATGTGGTTGCAAAGCGAGCTTCTTAACTACACAGCCATTCTTATATGTGGTACAATGGCATAAATTAAATAAACAATAACATGTAAATATTAACGCAGAGAAGAAGACAGGGGTTAAGATTAGAAATACGAAGAGAAACAGACTGAGGATTGACAGACGGCCAGACAAGTAGAAAGGCAGACAGACAGACCGACCGATCGACCGACCGACAGACAGACAGACAGACAGACAGACACACACACATATACACACACAGACAGACGATCAAAATTGATAGATAGAAAGATAGGGAAATTGATATTATTGAATTAAAAAAAAGTACATTAACAATAGTAAATTTGCATTTGACGTTATGTTGTTTCCATAGTTACAATATACATTTATCGATTGGTTTAAGAACTAATCCTCAAAACAGAAATAGGTTCTGTTTTGCTGCCTGATCATTTGCAATTACTTTAGGACAGGTGTTCTGTACTATGCATATATATATATATATA
>NC_068981.1:157483028-157488439 GCF_001194135.2 Octopus bimaculoides
TATATATATATATATATGTATATGCATATATATATATATATGTATACACACACATATATATGTATATAATGTATATACATACATATACAGATATACATATACATATAGATATATATTTATACATACATACATATATACATATATATATATATATATATCTGTATATGTATATGCATGTATGTGTATGTATGTGTGCGTGTGTGTCTGCCTTTATATATGTATGCGTGTATGTGTGTACCTGCGTGTGTCCTTAAGCATGTCTGGATCACATCTTAACACAGAGCCGACTAAATCTCACACAGTGACACTAAATCATTCCGCGGCCATCCGTTCTAATCCACATGTCAACGTAGCCGCTAATCGATGTCTAACAAATCGCATAAGCGTACTCCCCATTCTCCCTCACACACTATCTCCCTACATACCGTCTCCTACCACGCTTTTAACTCACTTCTTATCACATTTTAATATTTCTAGTCCAAACTTGTAAATATTTATGTGTAACATAGCGAATTCACCTTCTACCAGTAACATATGATACCAGCGTCCGGTGCGAGCACGGTACACGACACCATATATCATAAACTCCACCGAGAACGAAGTATGCCTATGTCTATCATGAGTGCTCTACTCCACCATTCTATCATACACCTACCATCATTAATACACTAGACCAGCTTTCACCATCAAACTACATGAATACATACTTTCAATGACATAGTAGAGTATTTATCAACATCACCAACGATACTCAGCATCAGTAATGCACTACACTCGCACAATCACGAAGAACACATTGCACTAAGCATCGTCCACAAAACGTTGCGTTCCCGAAAATCTTGCCATAACGTTGGAGTCAGTGAACATGGACATTAATGGAGAGAACATTTCGCAAACGGAATTCCACCCTTCTTCAAAATTTTCAGAAATGCAATACTTCCGTAACGCGGGTGATACCTATGATCAAAATATAACTCACCAGAAGAGAGACAAAGAAGAAAGATGATTACTATATCTATCGATTGACTGAGGTTATAAAAACAGTAATCTGGGGAAAAGAGGCGAATTATCAGGCCATCAGTCACTGATTTCAATAACGGTGCTTAATCAATCGTTTACTTTTCTCTATTCATATTATATATAATATAAGGCGGCAAGCTGGCGGAATCGTTAGCACGCCGAGGAAAGATGCTTAGCGGCATTCCGCCCATCTCTACATTCTGAGTTCAAATTCCGCCGAGGTTGACTTTTCCTTTCTTTGCGGGGTGAATAAGTTATGTACCAGTTGAGCACTGCTTAACCCCCATTCCGAAATCGATGGCTTTATGCCAAAATTTGAAATCGACATAATATTTAATATAGGAAATGTTGGTCACAACATGTAAAATGGATATTTGTTCAAGGTTAACGTTTATTTTAAAATTATAAAAAAAAAAAGTAAAAACAGTTAAGAAAGAATTGTAACTTAGACTATAAAATTTCTATCAAATTGTGAAACATTTTTTGATTGATTAGCGATGTAATAACACGATTCAATGCCATTATCTCTCCAGAAATCGAATCTGATGCTAAGTTTGAGTCCGTCTTATTTCATATTATGATTTTCCACTACTTCACATTCTTACTTTCAAAATGTCTAACTTTTTCTCTTTCTTTTTTATCTTCAGTCTCTTTTATTCTATCCCTTTCTCTCTCTCTCTCTCTCTCACACACACACACACACACACACACACACACACACACACACACACACACACACACACCCACACACACACACACACATAACAAGACCTATGACGTTCCTTCTCCCAACACTTATTTCAAGGAAAACTTATGAAGAAAGAATAGAACACTCTACGATATATCTTTTGCTGTTTGTTTTACGTCATCTCATTTTTATCATCAAATACACAGTGTTGGACTTCCTCTTTCAGCTCTGGAAATTCGCTAAAATAAATATCAGTAATACATTATAAATTTGAATAAATTCCAATAATATACTATAAATTTAATCAACTCTAGTACAGAAAAATCGAGATTTATTTTTTTACGAAGTTAAAATCAGTGAAAGAATCAATGCATTTTCTACGAGACCTCACGTGAGACACTTAGCCTACAGCAGAAAATGACTGTTAATTGATTGAATCACAAGACTTATATAATTAGCAGATAACTGATTAAGTGAAATATGAGTATTTTAATTTATTTCTAGTCGATGCTGCAAGATGTCATTCATAGCTTTACAGCTAGTCATTATAAGAAGCAGATACAAGTAATATCAAAATCAGGCGACGTCAATTCCAGTGGAACGTATTTCGAAAGCTATTCGTTCAGCATTCAAATATCTAACTGAAATATAATCCGACCAACCTGTTAACTAGTTTATCAGCTTCAGATAATATGCATAGCCGCAATTTTCAGGAAACAATTTCAGCTATTTAACCTCAGCTATAGTTATTTCATCACGTGAGCCAGCTTTGGCGTGTCGTGGTCGTGTCACTGTGTGAATCTTCGTGGGCCACTTTCTTATCTAGAATGTCTAAATAACTTGTATGTTTGGATTGCATAACACTCTAGTTATCTAGTTTTAGGGTAGAAAAATTTATGACGTAATTATATTGGCCTCCAGTGTTGGTCGTAACTTGGTGGTCTACAAAACGATGGAGCTTCTGAAATGTACCTTTTCTTATCACTCAGGATAAAACTAAGCGATCCCCGCTGGTGTGCGTCAGTATGAAATCTTTTACTTAATACGAAGGGGTTGGAGCAGAGTCACTTGAAAGTAAGCGAGAGAGAAAGAGTGAGTGAAGGAGAGAGTGAGTGAGAGAGAGAGAGAGAGAGAGAGAGAGAGATGGAAGGATAGAGAAAGCGGGAGAGAGAGAAAGTTGAGAGAAGGAAACTGACTGATTAGCAAAGAGAATGAGTGATGTATAGGCAGATAAAGCTAAATATAGAGAAAGAGGAAGCGAAACTGAAAGACAGAACAGGAAATAGTGGAAAAACTACAAACATTTTCAAAGAGGGAATGATAAGTGAAATAGAGAGAAAGAGGGGGAAATGAGCCAAAACATACCAACCCGTATATAAATGGACATATATTTACTATCACACATACGTACAGAGTTACATATATCTATGTGTGTGTGTTGTATTCGTATCATATGTACACACATGTACATACATATACACACACATACATACACACATACACACAGACTCATATATATATATATATACAAATACATACATACATACATACATACATACATACATACATACACACACACACACACACACACACACATTTATTTATATATATATATATATATATAAATAATATATGAGTATATGCATATATATGTACATTTATGTACATACCTTCATCTACATGTATATATAGATGCATATCTATATATGCAAAAAAACATGAACAAAATGATAAACAAGGTACAGAAAACACACAGGCCACATAGAGAACATTTCCTTCTATATATATATATATATATATATAGTTAATGGTTACATTATAAATTGTAACCGCAGAAATACTCACATATAGTAAAACCATTAACTGGAAGTAGTTGATAAAGGCCACTTTAATAAACTAAATAATATTTATCCGTCATTTATTATAATGCAATACATCGTATCCACTCAGTGTAATGCACTCAACACGCATATGAATCAGTGCAATTTTCTTGCGGTTTTAGCGATGAAACGAGAGGAAAATATTTGAAACTGTAAACCCATAAGGTTACAAGAATGGAATATATTTTAGCTTAAATGGTCTGAGTGCCAATTCAGCAACTTGTTTTTGTTTATTTTTTTAAATTCTTCTCCTTCTTATTTTATCGGTCATTAGTATTTAACACATTTTTTTATCTTTTATTTTTCACTTGTTTTAGTCATTAGGCAGCAGCAATGCTGGGGAACCGCCGTGAAATTTTTTTTTTTTAAATCAAATGTTTCGATACCAGTCCTTATTTTTTAAAATACTGGTACTTACTCTATCGGTCTCTTTCGCCGAACTACTATGTTACGAGGACATAAACACACCAGCACCGGTTGTCAAGTGGTGGTGAGGGATACAAAGACGCACACACACACACATTTACGACGGCTTTCTTTCAGTTTCCGTTTACTAAATCCATTCACAAGGCTTTGATCGACCTGAGGCTATAATAGACGAGGCCTAAGGTGACGCGCAGTGGGACTGAACCCGGAACCATGTGGTTAGGAAACGAGCTTCTTACCACACAGCCACGCCTGCGCCAAAATATTTTCTAAAGGTCATTTAATTTTGGTACCCAAAAGTGTTCCTTAAGCATGTTCCCAGAATAGTAGCCAAGCATATATACATATATACACGTACAAGCAAACATAGTTGGATATGTTGGAATCCGTGGGTGAGGATATTTAGTGTATGTTTGTATAAATATTTAGATCAATATTTTTCTTCAACAGTTTAATCGTGGTTTTAGTTAATAATCGATATATTAATTCATGTGTCTATACATATGTATATATTTCTAAGAGTGAACGGCGAATGTCTGAGCGCATGAGTATGCATATACACACACGCACACTCCCACAGTCACACACATACTTATACTCATACACATACACTCAGACGCAGAAATGTGTGTGTGCATGTGCGTGCAAATATGAGTATTTGTATGTATGAATGTATATACTTATATATAACTATAGTCATTCATTCATACATACATACATACATACATACATACATACATACATACATGCATACATACATACATACATACATACATACATAGAAACATATTTTTGATATAGGTGCGCGGTTACAAAGAGTGAGTCGGTTAAATCAACTCTAGGAGTTGACTCTTGATTTTATAACAGCAACAACAATAATAATAATAATAATATTGCTTGCTAATTGATCCATCTTGTTCCTTTGATTCCAGGATCGTAAACA
Organism: Octopus bimaculoides; assembly: GCF_001194135.2. NCBI lineage: Eukaryota > Metazoa > Mollusca > Cephalopoda > Octopoda > Octopodidae > Octopus > Octopus bimaculoides. The sequence goes on from NC_068981.1 coordinate 157,487,986, forward strand.
AAGAGGACGAAAAACAAAAATAAAAGCAAAAAATACAATCCCTTAAAATTTGAAATTGCAAAGGATTGTACCTTAGAAATGGAGTAACTCTCAAAATACAAAGATCTGGAAACAAAGGTAACCCAAATGTGGGGCCGAAAAACAGAAACAGTCCCTATAATAATAAGCGTATTTGGTATGATTAAAAAACGTAGACAAATACATAACCAAAACACCAGGACTTACGAATGTATGTAACATACAGAAAATAGCACTGCTAGGCACCGCACACATCCTACGTAAAACACTTTCAATACAATGAAAATATGAGCACCACAACAAACCACGGTACATACCCAGGGCACACAGAACTGCATCCACTGAATAATAATAATAATAATAATAATAATAATAATAATAATAATAATAATAATAATAATAATAATAATAATAATAATAATAATAATAATAATAA
>NC_068981.1:157489328-157489685 GCF_001194135.2 Octopus bimaculoides
AAAAAAATATTCAGACAAATACATAACAAAAACACCAGGACTTACAAATATATATAACATACAGAAAATTGCACTACTGGGCACAGCACACATCCTACGCAAAACACTTTCAATACAGTAACCATAAGAGCACCACAGCAAACCACAGCACATACCCAAGGCGCGCAGAGCTGCGCTCGGTAGTGAAGTGAAAGCACGTTATAAAAATAAAACTACTGAACAATAATAATAATAATAATAATGATAACAAAAACAAGAATAATAATGATAATAATAATAAAACTACTACTACTACTACTGCTACTACTACTACTACTACTACTACTACTACTACTACTACTACTACTGCTTATGTTT
>NC_068981.1:157490142-157490848 GCF_001194135.2 Octopus bimaculoides
ATATATATATATATATATATATATGTATACATATAAATATGTGTGCATATATATATATATATATATATATACACACACACACATATATTCTTATGTTCCTATATATATGCATCTGTATATAGATGTACGCATATGTTCATGTCATCATAAATCATTATTTATTTAGGTGTAATGCAAACTATTTCAGAAATAAGCATTCAGAAAATCAAGTCCAAAAACAGTGTTAATTCGCAGTATGTTCGGCTCCGTTTATGCCACAATTTTCTTTATGAAACATATGGGAATTATAACATCGTATCACGTATATCGCAGTACACCTGACATTACAAGTACGTGTCAGCAGAGAGACTGTGAACGATGGTCGTTGTGCAGACTGCCACAATAACTCATTTGCTTGCTGTTGCAGATAAAATTTAGAGAACAATACTTTAGAAAATTACTCTAGTAATTTACTGACTAGTAGTTACCATATCTTTCCCAGCTCAGTTATGTTTGTCTTATCTTTTTCTTGTTTCAGTCATTGGACTGCAGCCATTCTAGAGCATCGCCTTGACGGATTTAGTCAAACAAATCTACCCCAATATTTATTTTATTTGGGTCTTATACTTTATTGGAATCTCTACCAAACAGTTCGGTTACGGAACAAAAAGCAAGACAATACCGTCTGTCAAGCTGCGGAGAGGACACACACACACACACACACACA
>NC_068981.1:157491195-157493036 GCF_001194135.2 Octopus bimaculoides
CACAAGCACACACAAGCACGCACGCACGCACACACACAGATGTATACGACGGGCTTCTACACAGTTTTCTCAACCAAATTCACTCACAAGATATTGGTCAACTCGAGACTTTATTAGAATATGCTTCAATCACACGCGCAGAGGGAATGTGGTCGAGAACATTTGCTTACAAAGTGATCTTGTTCTTGTCCAAAACGCTTAAATATCGTTGACCCCACAAATAGAAACAGCGGTGGAGAGACAGTATACATAATGCATGTATGTGTATGTGTGTGTGTACTCATGAGAGCGTGTAAGTGTGTGCATGAGAGTGTGAGGTTCTACTGCGTGGGTGTGTGAATGTGTTTGTGTAAGTAGAATTTTGTACGGACGTTCGTTTGTGTACGCATATGTTTGGGCGCAGCAAAGAACCGAAACAATAGATTACCAAGCGCATCAAAGGATCGTTGGTTAACATTATGCCACCACGACAGCGACACAGACGAACATGCTTAATTGTGTTCAACTCGTTGCCAGTAGGCTTTATAGTGGTGACGTTGTAAAACTGACGAGCGTTTCATCGGCGTAACATGCTGAATTCAAGACTTCGTGTGGGTGTGGTACTGTTTTTTTCGGAGAAAGGTTAGCAACCCATCGCCTAAAAACAACTTATGTCCCACAGAGACAAGTGACATACAATGTATTAGTCCGTGTGTGTGTGTGTTGCGCGCGCGCGCGCCTGTGTGTATGTACGTATGTATGTATGTATGTATGTATGCATGCAAATGTTTGTATGTATGTATGCATGCGCATGTATGTATGTATGAATGCTTGCAAGCATGCATGTATGTATGTATATATGTATGTATGTATGTATATATGTATGTATGCATGTATGTATGTATGTATGCATGCATGCATGTATGTATATATGTATTTGTCTGCGTGTATGTGTACGTATGCGAATGGCTTGATGCGTTTGGTGAAAAGATGATGAATGATGTGTAAGCATATATATTATGTATATGTATATTTACATGTATGTACATATGTTTATATTATTTGCTGCCAACGTAAATATTAATGCCTAGTGGTCGGTATACTATATCAACACAACAGAAACAAAAACAAAATAAATATTTGCAAAAGCAGTAAAAGAAAACTCCAAACAAATATACTTAGCGTAGTTAACAAGAAGAAAAGAGAAAGAGAAAGGAGGACAGCGAGAGAGGAGGTGAAAGAGAGAGAGAGAAGGAGTAGGGCGGGAGGGAGGAGCCGGTACGGTGTGGGGGAAATGAATGGATGAAATAAAACTTGCCAAACAACAAAAGCTGTAAGTACAATTTGTATAGTAAAGAGGATAAGGTTTCGTATTAAAGAGGGTGTGGGTGCAAGCGCGCCTTCTCTATTGTTGGACATGTTAGTTTTATTAAATACAAGTTCAGCAAAAATATTCGTATCGCTTATTATCAACAAATATGTTTCAAGAAAGTAACCGCTATGCCAGTGCTCGATGTGATAGAAATACCAGGCAAAAATCTCCCTCGAATCACTGACATTTGTCTTATGGAGGAAAAAAAAAACGTTTGGGGCGCATTAGATAACGTACTTCGAGATACATTATACTAGAAAGTATAACGTATATATGTAATACATAATGGCCGCAATAGAAACGCCTTTCAGCATAAGTCTGTAACCATCATGGCTGACCACCAAACGGACAAGATGTTTTATAAAATGTGCGATTGTTGCATAAGTTTGTTGAAAAAGTATTTCTTTTCCAACATCACTGAATGTTTAAAAGATACGAATGCTTGTTGAAAAATACGTAAAACTACTATAGTTTGTCTTCGAGTTATATA
>NC_068981.1:157493564-157498488 GCF_001194135.2 Octopus bimaculoides
ATATATATATTTATAAAAAGTATGGGGGTTTAGTTCACAGGTGATCTAAATGATTAAGTTCGCTAGGTAAGTGCTGTAACGGATTATTGTGGCTCCGAGGTTATAGCCGAGACGGTGGTTATGGATTCATTGCAGATTTCCGATGTAGCGGATATATAATTGTTAAAGAGGACAACAAGCGTACGTTAAGGTAAGGCAAACGGAATATCCCATACTCTGGAATATCCCAGAAACACCTGCAAGACATTGAATTTTTTCCAATGATAATAATGTATATGACTTGAGATGTTTGCCTTGATTTAACGTTTGTTGTCCTCTTTAACAATTATATATATATATATATATATATTTTTGTGTGTGTGTTTCGCTTAGACATTGCGAGACCATTAACTCAGTGTAGAACTCAGTATACGTATGTTTCAAGAGGAAATGTTGGCTGAGTATAGAGCGGAAATATGAAAGAGAGATGACAAAGGAATAAATGATTATCCTACGAAGTTCATTAGCTGCAAGTTAATGAAATTCAGAAGATAATCACTTATTCCTTTGTCATCTCTCTGTCTTATATATATAAACACACACACGCACACACACGCGCACGCACGCACACAAACACTTACATACACACACGCAAATACACAAATACACACACAGATAAATGCATACACATATATACACACACTTATAAATACACACACACACACACGCACACACACGCACACACACACGCACACACACACACACACACACACACACACACATATATATATATATATACGAAGGGCTTCTTTCAGTTTCCGTCTACCAAATCAACTCACAAGGCTTTGGTCGGCCCGAGGCTAGAGTAGAAGATACATACATACATACAAAACTATGGAGAACTGCTTCGAAACCTCCTGCTTTTATATTCAGAATAATAATTGGTGCACTTGATTCAGTGACAATCTGGATAAGCAAGGGTTTTCAGAAAATGGTATCAACAAGCTAATATAATTTGTAAGTGGAAGAGTAAAAATGTGTCAGACTTTTCTCAAGTTTAAAATGTGACGTTGTTTTCGTTACTCACGCTCTAACGATGGAGTTTTGTATCCTTGTTAGAATCCAGCTCCATCCTTAGAGGAAGAATTTAAATAATTAAAGACAGAAGAGAACATAATACATACATACATACATACATACATACATACATACATACATACACACATACATACATGCATGCATACATACATACATATATACATACATACATGCATGCATACATATATGACATAGTAATTTGAGACAGAGAAGAGAAGCTGTGTACAGTGGTCGAAATCAGATTCCTGACGGATGTTAACATGAAGCTAAACATCAGAGAAAAAGAGAATACCTACGCTGAACTATTGAGAAATCTACACTTACTCTAAGTCCAGATTTATAATTGTAATTATTGGAGCACTGGGATATGTAACACACTAAGTACCAATGTTGAGAAATTAAGCTTCTCAAAACCAGGAAAGAGAAAACTGATTCGAAGACTACAGATCCACTCCATCACGGGAACTGTAAAATTGTGTAAAACTTTCCAGAAGTTTATCATTTAAGTAAATGTTTTGACATGCATGAGAATACATACATAAAAGAAAACATACAAATCTGCACATGCAGTGGCTCCAAATACTGCATATATAAATACATAGATATAATAAAATACCCTGTTGATGTTGTTGAAATTCTAATGAATGAGCTTTGGATCTAGGCCAGAAACCGGTTCTTTCTCTATTGGTCAGAAGCTTTGAAATAAAACTGAATAATGACATACATACATACATACATACATAATACATACACATACACACATACATACGTACACACACATATATACACACATATATTTGTTTTAATTTAATATATATTAACTCGAACTTGTGTAAAACGTATTAAACGAAGAACAGGAAGTGTCACACAATTGCAGAGTAGAATAAATAATTCATCCTTTTCTGAAGTAAAAGTAATTTATTGCTAGAACAGACATTCGTTTCATCAAGAGATATATTTATTTTACTTGTTATGACTTAATCAGAGGAGAAAGACGAGTCCATGACCTTCAAGATAAAAGGAACAAAAAAGTAAGTTGGACACAGAGGTTAATTTAGTAGGAAGCGATACATCACCGACGTGAGACCACAGATCTTGTACGAATGTTAGTAACAGAGTGGACCGCGCTAAAGACAGTCAAAGGCTCGGTAATGGTGTTAAATCGGGCGACGGAATAAATTTATCACTGCCTAAAATGTAACATCAAAGTAGTTTCCGCAGTTTTGCCCCAGTTTCACTGACAAGGCTTGAGACTTACTTAGGCAGTGGTAGAAGACATTTGCTCAAGGAACCGCACAGTGGGATCGACTTTAGGTGTATGTGATTACGAAGCAAGCTTCACCATGCAGCCGCTACAGAACCTATTGTAGTGTATGCATAAGCAATCACGTGTTACAAGCAAGAAATTATTGAATTATTGCCTAATACCTATAAGCCATATTGTGTGGCCTATAGCCAATGAATTTGTTCACTGTAAAATAATCGTATTTCTTTTTAAGAAGTAGTCATGTAATCTTTATCAGGAAGGACGGGCGGATGTTAACCTGAGAATGAATGTGAAAGTGGCTGCTAAGGTTGTGGTTGTGTTAGTGATAAATGTGATAATGATAGTGATAGTGGTTGATATTCTAGGACTAGATAATATGGTCTGTGTACGTGTAGAGATGGTTATTTTGGCGCTTGCAGTGGCGGTGTTTGGTAGCCGCCGTGATGTTAGTATGTTATTCGATATATTATGTGTAGTTATGATCGTAAACGTCGTGACTCTTTTGGGTGTAACTCTAGTACAATCGAGATGGCTACATTTGTGTTGATAGTGATGGTGGTGGTATTGGTGGTTGCGTTGATAGTGGTTGTGGTGATAGTGGTGGTGATGGTAGTTGTGGTGGTTGTGGTGGCGGTGATGTTGGTGATAGTTGCGATGGATGTGGTGTCATTGTTGGTGGTCATGTGTCTGTGTCTGAATGGTTTGTCGGTCGACACAGTGAAAGGTGCAATAAAATATATGTTAGAGATATCGAAGATATAAATTAACAACTGAAAGCACCGCCTTATTAATGTAACCTCTATCGTAATTGATGCGCGCGTGTGTGTGTGTGCGTGTGCGTGTATGTGCCTATAAGTTTGTGTGTGTACGTATGTTTATGTGATACATATATATACAAATGTGTGTGCGCGCGGGAGTGCATTATTTCTAAGTGTGTGTGTGTATCTGCACTTATGTATACGTATAAGCGGGTGTGTATACACACACATGCACACACATGCACACACATGCACACACACAGACACACACACATGGTATACTGTTCGCTTGGTGATAGGGTCAGCAAAAAAGTCCTCAATCCAGCGAGAGAGGTATATCATTCAATGAATATAGGAGTTATACGTGAACTACTTAAAGTTTCATGCTAAGTCAAAGCATTCATCGGACAAGATCGTATAGCGCACCGTGCATGATGCAGTAATCGATCAGGTTAAAAAATGAGCAATTGACGCCAAGAACATCAAAAAGATTTTTCCTTTGCTATTAGAGACAAGTTTCCGCCGCAAGTAGTTATTATTTATAGGTTAACGGAAACTGGATGTTTGTATTTGCTAGCATCACATATTGGAGTACAGTATCTTTTTCTCCAATCGTTCATTTAAATATAGCTAGATGGTTTGTTGGGTAAAAAAAGATTTATTATAATCTGCCTAGAAATGAAAGAGACTTTGCGTGTGAGAAGTATCAACCGTCTAATAAAACATAACACCATCAACAAAACATAAAGTTTATCCCACTCCATTTATACAATTATCGTTGAAAAACAAACAAAAGAAGAAAGAAATTCACTATTAATAAAATTACCAGTAGCATCGACACCACAGTCTCTACCACCATACCAGTGTCACCAACACCACTAATTACCTAGCTGTCACTATCACTAATGAACCCCCACCATCACCACCATCTCTATCCAAACTAAAATTCTCATCAACAACATCCAACATGAACATCAACATCAACATACAAACCAGCGTCACTATTACCACAAAAGCACTACCAAAACTTTTACAGAGACAAAAACAAAAAAGGTAACAAAAATAAAAAAAAAAATAGTAAAATGCAATATGCTGTCATACCACAGCTGAGTTAGTAGTCTCAAGTCTCAATCTCTTCACCATACTACTATATTAATGGAGTCTAAAGTATGTAATTTATCTTCGCCCTACCGTATGTCAACTATGGAGAAAACGTTAGTCAACTTAATAGATTTTCCACTGCAATATATACTTTAAGTGATTTCCTTTTTGTTTTTCCTTCTATTTCATTCAAATTTTTCTTATTATTATTCCAACATCTCGTTAAACAACAGCAGACGATAGAATAAATATTACAACATCGTCCCTCCAAACAGCAGACGAGAGTAAATAATACAAAAAATCATACAGGAAGTCAATAAATGCTCTTTTTCTTGTTTTCAGACTCTTACATTTTCGTTTTTCTTTTGTTTTTCTTTCTGTAATTTCTTTTTGCTTTCATTCATTCTCTTTCGTTATCTTATTTCTTTTCTGGTAATTTTTTCTTGCCGCGCTTTTTTAAAAAAAATTTCTACCCTGTTCCCTTTCATTATTATTTTTCCCACTCTTTTTATTTATTTACTGTTGAAAGAGTTTATGAGTGTGATAGTACAAGTATGTGTATTTTTGAGTGAGAAATGTGTACTCGCGTGTGCCTGTGCTTGTTTGCTTGCACATGTCAATGCAACTAATTCAAATACATACATATAAATGCGTGTGTATACATATATATGTATATATGTATTCATGTATAATAAGTATATATATATATATATATATATAT
>NC_068981.1:157498643-157500097 GCF_001194135.2 Octopus bimaculoides
ATATATATATATATATATATATATATATATATATATATATATATACATACATGCGTATATATCTATGCATACATGTAAGCATATATGTGTATATATATATATCTGTATGTAAGTGCCTGTAGAAGTACACACACACACACACACACGTTTGTGCGTGCATCTGGATAAGTGTAAGTATTTATATGTTTATATGCATAGCCATATATGCACATGCCACAGTAAATTTAACTTTGTTAAAATAGTTTATTCACAACGTACGCTTTAAGTTACTTCCTTCTTAGTTAAAAAAAAAAATTGAAAATAAAGTTGAAAATGAAATGTGACACACAACTTCTTACATGAAAATGGACGCCTAACAACACATAATACAAAGAAAAAAAAAGGAAAACATTAAGTACTTAAGCAAAAACCAAAACGAAACACAATTAACCCCTAAACAAACTATACTCTAATTTAAAAAATAATACACTAAACAAAGCTGTTTCTAATTTAAATCAAAATCACCAACCAAATAGCCTTAGTCATTGAAAAACAAATATTAAGTTTATAAGCAACAAACGTAATATAAAAGGAAATTGATTGAGTTTGTTGTGTAGGTTATAACGATATGTCGACTTGACGCTACCAAAAAGACTATATCAAGTCGTATTTTCTTTGCGTTTTTTCTTTTTTTTTTTTCTCTGAAGTCCATTTTTATTTTCCGAAGCCACGTCCATTACTTGACTGTAAGATACTTTTATTCATAACTGTTCTGTGCACATAACTCTAAGAAATACCATTGGTAAAGGCTCACATATGTAAGCATTGCGCATTGAAACAAGTGTTTTCTTAGATCGAAATATTAAGCTGAAAAGCATATGAAGGTCTGGACACCATTGAAACATTCGGAGCGAGACACTCCTATTTCAGTTACAGATACCAATCCTACTGGATGGATTGTGAAATTAATGACACACCAGTTTCATCAACTGGTCATCTACTCAAGCCAAAATGAAGTAAAATGTTTATATGAAGACCGAAAAGACTAAATTTCTATAACATTTTCTGGTTGAATAAATACTACTGAGGAAAGAATTCCCAAACAAAGATTACGAAGAACACGATGGCTTATATAGTTCTGGATATATATATATATATATATGTATATATATGTATATATATATATTATTTTGTTTAAAAGAGTTCCAGCACTGTCTGTTTTTTATGTTTTATTTATATTCCTGCAGAACTAATGTGGGGTATAGAATATGGAATATACAATATATAATATAATATACAATATACAATATAAAATAAAATAAAATAAAAATGGATGGCACCATGAAAGAATGTATTGAATGTAGATGAAATATTGAGTGTTCAATATAAAGGATCAAATATATAAATATATAAATATAAATATATAAAGGCGACTCGAGTTTCAGGGCTATTTCCCTTCGTCATGGCCGATACCC
>NC_068981.1:157500652-157502405 GCF_001194135.2 Octopus bimaculoides
TTCTTTGTAAGCCTAGTACTTATTGTATCAGTCCATTTTGCCAAACCGCTAAGTTACGGGGAAGTAAGCACACCACCATCGGTTGTCAAGTGATGTGGGGGGGGGGACAAACACAGACACACATACATGCACACATACATACACACATATATATATATATATGATGGACTTCTTTCAGTTTCCGTCTACCAAATCCACTCACAAGGCTTTGGTCGGTCCGAGGCTATAGTAGAAAACACTTGCCCAAGGTGCCACGCAGTGGGAATGAACCCAGAACCATGTGGTTGTTAAGCAAGCTACTTACCACACAGCCACTCTTGCGCCTATAACGGAAAAAATGTACAACCTTCTACGACAATAAACCACTATTGTTCCTGAAAGTTGTAGTATATGTATTGCCGAAGCAATTTGAAAATTGTTTTTCATATCTACGGATTACTTGAAGTTCACTACCTTCCTACACCTTGATCCTTGGATCTTACCTTTTCATATCAATATCTATCTATCTATCTATCTATCTATCTATCTATCTATCTATCTATCTATCTATCTATCTATCTATCTATATACACATAGACATACATACAAATACATATGTATGTGTATACATCTATGTATGTCTTTGTGTTTGTCCCCCACCACTACTTGACAACTGGTATTCGTTTGTTTATATCCCCGTAAATTAGCGGTTAGGCTATAAACATTGGCAGAATAAATACCAAACTTTAAAAAATATAAGTACTGGGGTAGATTCGTTTGACTGAAACCTTTCAAGGCGATTTCCCAGCCAGGCTGCAGACCAGTGACTGAAACAAGTGAAAGAAAGATGAAAGATATACAGGCGTGGCTGTGTGGTAAGAAGCATGCTTCCCAAACACATGGTCTCGGGTTCAGTTCCACTGCGTGGCACCTGGGCAAGTATTTTCTACTATAGCCTTGGGCCAACCAAAGCCTTGTCAGTGTATTTGGTAGATGGAAACTGAAAGAAGCTCGTCATATATGTATATATATATATATATATATATATACACATATGTATGTGTGTGTGTGTGTGTGTATTTATATCCGTGTTTGTTCCCCCACATCACTTCACAAATGATGTTGGTGTGTTTATGTCCTCGTATTTAGCGATTCGGCAAAAGAGACCGATAGAATAAGTATTAGGTTTACAAAGAATAAGGCCTGGGGTTCGATTTCTTCGACTAAAACCCTCTAAGGCGGTCCTCCTGCATGGCCGCAGTCAAATGGCTGAAATAAGTAAAAGAACGAAAAAATAAAGAGAATATACATGTTGCGTGTGTGCGGTTGGAGATGTTAAGTCACACTTGAGCATCTGTCACCCAGAATTATTTATGTGGATGTGTGTTTCTGGAATATGTGTAAAGTTTTGTCAGTGGCGACGAAAATGTTTTGACACAAATGAAATTTAAATGTTGAAGTGAAACTAATGGTTTTGGTGTGCTCTTGAATAGCTAACAAACATCTTCCACGCTGCAATTGTTTTTGTTTCAGCACACGACCTCAAATCAAGTCACTTGCTATGCAAGTACATCTGTATATATACATACACACATACATATTTTAACATATATTAAGGCATGTGATATACACCTGATTATCTTGGTAATCAGTTATGTGGGTACTCATATATGGTTACATATAGCATATGAATTAGACATAATATACATTTTTAGAGTATATATGAATAGACATGTGTGTGTGTGTGTGTGTGTGTGTGTGTGTGTGTGTGTGT
>NC_068981.1:157502415-157502929 GCF_001194135.2 Octopus bimaculoides
GAGTTTACGCGGGATCTCCAAACCAAAATGTAAACCTCATATAGTTAAGGTATCCTTGGTTTGAATAGTAGCTTGCGGTCTATTTCTCGTTTGGATAATTTACTGCTTCTGCGGATCAGCTATCTATGAAACATGTAGTCTGTATTTTACCTACTCCATTCCCTAAAGTTTGCATGTTTATCCGTATATACAACAACCCGTGTTGCTAACCGGGAACAATAACATTCATTTTTTCTGCTTCGATACTCTTTTACTCTTTTACTTGTTTCAGTCATTTGACTGCGGCTATGCTGGAGCACCACTTTTTTGTCGAGCAAATCGAACCCAGGACTTATTCTTTGTAAGCCTAGTACTTATTGTATCAGTCCATTTTGCCAAACCGCTAAGTTACGGGGAAGTAAGCACACCACCATCGGTTGTCAAGTGATGTGGGGGGGGGGACAAACACAGACACACATACATGCACACATACATACACACATATATATATATATATGATGGACTTCTTTCAGTT
>NC_068981.1:157505615-157506999 GCF_001194135.2 Octopus bimaculoides
AGAATCTTTAAAATTCAAAATCTAATATATTTTAAAATCAAAACGCTGGTTTATTTTTCATTTTGTGTATCATTTCTGCACAAAGCCCACAATTCTTTCTCTTCATCGCTCATTCATTGTGATAATCTTTTTTTTTTTTCCCGTCATCACTGTGTCACCTTCGCACCTCAGTGCACCTTATACTGACATTCACTGTCATGACGATAAGATAACAGAAATTATATGAATTTAATGACGAAAATATTCTCGTGTAGCAAGAGGAATAAAGCAAGAAGAATAAATAAGGCAGCGAGCTGGCAGAAACGTTAGCACGCCGAGCGAAATGCTTATTGGTATTTCGTCTGTCGCTACGTTCTGAGTTCAAATTTCCCTCATACTTTTCATTTTTTTTTCTTGCTTGTTTATTGTATAAGTTTTGATCTTCCTCTAAAAGTTAGGAAAAGATTCGCTGTACAATGTGAGCACATATATACAAACAGACAGAAAAAATAAAAATACAAGTCAATCTCGGATTATGGTGCAAAGCATACAATTTTAAAGGAAAGGTGCAGTTAATAATTTACTTCTAGTATCTCGAATAATTCATATCAACCTCTTGGAAGCACTACCAGCTAAAGATTTTTGTAAATTAACCGTGGCTTCTGAGCTGAAAGTCCTCTTTCAAAGACCTGTCCAGGTTCCTCTAAGAACGTCATCACTTTCCCCACGTATTGCTTTAGCTTTTGCCGTCACGATCGTAAGAGCACGGCTTGGGTTCCCAAACTGGGTGGTGCGTTGTGTTCTTGAGCAAAAGAATAAAAACCCACTTAATTTCACATTGTTCCAGTCCACTCAGCTGTAAATGAATTAATCTTATGACAGAATAGTGTCCCGTTCAGGGGTTGAAGTTCAGTGCTGTAATTTCAGGCACTTATACACCACGGAAACGGGATAAGCTCCCGGCTTGATGAGTCTTCTAGCTCATAACATGCCAAAGTATAAGTCTTGTATAAGTTGCTAATGTAGAAGTTCCAACAATTGCATTGCCTCCCTAGAAGAGGGTTGTGAGCGCCTGATAACATGCACGATGCCAAATGTTTTGTTTTGATCTTAACGTGTCCCAGGACTGCCGCCCTGTCAAACAGACTAAATATGAAAAGCGTATCTGACTAAGGGCAATCACATGCGTTCACCGCCTAAAATCTCTGTAGATGCCGCATCATCAGGGCACGTCTGCGCATCAAAGTACACGGCAATCTGAGCTCTCCGTGCAGAGGATGCTGACAGCAGATGGGCTCCTTGTTTAGGAATCTCTTCGATTCTATATTGAAATAAATGTAATCGCGGGTGTATACGCTTGTGTTTGTGTATGTGTGTGTATGTGTGTGTGTGTGTGTGTGTGTGT
>NC_068981.1:157509153-157513196 GCF_001194135.2 Octopus bimaculoides
TAAGATTTCTTCCTTGACGCGTATCATCCAATGATGAAAGCAATTTACAATCATTATTTTGGACCACCAAACCCCCAGAAACAGCTGTTGGATTTGTAATACTCTTATTCAACCCATTTCTATTCTGTGTAGGTCGGACTTTTTTGTATGTAAATATATATACATTTTTTTTGCATTTAATATTCTTTGTAGATCAACCTGGCTAACTTGCTTATCCTCACATTTACTTCTCTACCTGCTCAAGTTTAAACCTCTTGAGCACTACAAAGTGTATTCTATACGGAGAATATCTGATTCTCATCTATGAACTATATACACACACACACATACGTGTGTGTGTGTATGTGTGTGTGTGTGTGTGTGTGTGTGTGTATACATACATAAATATATATTTATTTATATGTATATAAAGGCACACTACGCACGCATACGCTTATTGATAAATGTGTGTACTTGCACGTGTAGTGTTCTTATGCTTGTGTATTGTGTGTGTGTGTGTGTGTGTGTGTGTATGTGTGCGTATGTGTGCGTGCATGTGTTAATATAACATTAATACTCTTACAGACATTATCTTTTACAAGATAAGCCATCCAGCCAGCCACCCCTTTGCGCCGTATTACTGGGTGTTTTATTACAGTAGTTAACGTCGTTGCCATTCTCTGCGGTCCTGTCACAATAAACAAGGACGATATAACAGGGTGGACAGAGTGAGGTGAGTGTTTACTTTACCACAGCATTCCTCACCCACTTAGGTTGTTATCGGAGGTAAAAATCAATAACACTTTCGATGATTGACAAAATAATACAAATTCCTTCTGGGTGGTTCCATATGCATACAGAATAAAGCAGAATATGTTTATTTTCTTATTGTTATCGCTACTGCTACTTATGTTGTTGATGCCGATGCTACTGCTGCTGCTGCTGCTGCTGCTATTGATGTAGTTGCTGCTAGTGTTAATACTGTTGTTGTTGTTTTTTAATTGTTGTTGTTCTGCTGCTTTCATTATTGTACTGTGTAATGGTTTTTGTTTGTATTCATTGCTAAGGTTTTGCCTGTTATCTCTGTAGTCGTCATTGTTGTTACTGTTATTGCTGCCGTGGCTTTTAGTATTGATATTACTATCATTACTGTTGTGGTTTTTGCAGTAACTTTCATTACGTATGTTTTATCAATATATATATATATATGTGTGTGTGTGTGTGTGTGTGTGTTTGTATATGTATATATACGTTTGTGTGTGTATGTATGCGTTAAGTCTAGTGGAAGCGGTGGTACCTATGCCTTTAGAAGACCCCCGCCGAGGCTGATATAATTGACACGACACTCCTTAACGTTCCGCTTAAACTTTTATAAATCAACCATCTTTGTAAACCAAAGACTGAAGAAGAGACATATTCAATGAATGGATTACGAAGAGAAATGTTCCGGAGAGGAAGTACTGCATGTCCTTTCTCTCCAGTTATTGAAACACTTGAAAAGATTGGACACAAATGGATGATGAGAAGCGAGCGGTTGAATAAGTCGCGAATGCGTGAGTGGTGGAGACATGTGGAAGCACTCTCCGTAGAGCAAAGGCCATTGTATAGCGATAGAAAAGGCAGACAGATGAGAAAGTACATCTGTGGGCCAAAGCTGAACGTATCTGTGAGCTCAAACCTATTAGACGGGCGGCTTTTCTCTGTATGTGATTTAAGATGCCTATGAGTATATCACCGTCCCAAACGTGGAAGAAGAATTTCATTGTAGGTCTCACAGTTTTTGTAGTGCTTTGTAGAACTTTATAGATTAGAAATCGTTTGGGGACTGAAGGATTAGTCTTTGAGAGGCAGTCTTAGCTATGTTATGATAAGCGTTTGCCACGAGAGATCCTCTGAAAATGTAGGATTGTGAGGGCTCTAGTTGCTTGCAGCTCATATCAAAGGAGATTCGGATGTGTTAATGTTTTCAGTGGTTGTGTATGTTATACTGTTGAAGGCGACAAGATTGTCACAACTGAACTGACCGATGTTTTCAAGATCTTTGTTCATGGATTCAGTCCAGATCTGGGTATGGTTTGTTTTGGTTGCTGGAATAACGAAAGGGTGGGGAATAGTAAAAAATAAATTGTATTATTAAGATTGCTATTACTACTATTGCTGTTGTTATTATTACTGTTGTTAGCTGGTCCTCGTTAGTATAATGGCAAGTATCTCCGCCTTTCACGCGGGAGACCGGGGTTCGATTCCCCTTGGGGAGACCCTTGTACACTTAAAGCAGCGAACTGGTAGAATCGATAGCGCGGCGAGCAAAATACTTCGCAGCATTTCGTCCGAGTTTACGTTCTTAGATCAGATTCTGACGAGATCGACTTTACTTTTCATCCTTTCGGGGTTAAGCAATAGGGTTGATTCTAGCCGATTTTAAAATTTCAGGCGTTGTACCTAAAGCAGAAAGAGTTATTGTTCTTAGGATGGAAAATTGGCAGAATCTTAAATAAAAAAAAAATGCTGTATGGTATTAGATATATCTCTTCATGTTCTAACTTAGAATCCTGTGGAGGTTAACTTTGTCTTTCGTCCCTTCGGGTCGATAAAATAAAGTACCAGTCTAGTACTAGGATCGACGGTATCAAAGTACATCTTTCCTGAAAATTGCTGGCCTTGTGCATAATTAATAAACAATTATTACTGTTGGTGTTGTTGTTATTACTGTTGTTGTTGCTGCTATTGTGTCGTTGTTATTATCGTTGTTATTGCTACCGTCTTTTTATATTCTGAGTCCAAAATCTCGTCGACGTCAACTTTGCCTTTTTATCCTTTAAGAATCGTTTCATAGCAGGGGATTGGCTAAATTGTGAAAGATTCGGAAGGGATACCATAAAGTAATTATTTCGGCTCTCTACACTTGAGATCAAATCTCACCTGCTATCATCGGCCTTTTCATATTGAAATTGAGTCCTTCGGGATCCAATAATCGACAAAAAAACCTCTGAGATAAACGTTAGGAGAGAGAAAAAAACAACGTATTTCACTCTGAAGGACGAAAAGTAAAGTTGAACTCAGGACAGAAATAGATGCAACATGATATCGTATGCGCAGGTCTACAAGTTCAGCCAAGTTATCACCCTAATATTCCATATGGTAGATTAATTTCATAAATTCTGTAGAGCTGATTAATTTCATAAAGAAGGTACAACTTTGGCAATGGTATGTCTTCTGGTGGCCTTAAAACAACGATGACGCAATACAATCATGCCCTCGAAGTCACACACGAAGGCTCGGATGTAAAGAACAAGGAATGTACCACTACCGCTAGCACTGCCATCACCACCATCGCCACCACCATTGCAGAGGCACAATGACAGCCAAGAAAAACAATCTTTCTTGGTACGCGATTGTTCTTAACTTAGAAAAGTAAAAGGTGTGCCGATTTACACATATCTGCACGTCCACATATTCTAGCATAAACGTATTCACACGTATACGAGTTATTCGCAACGTAACAGTCGATGATCACATACATTTGAATTCCCCAGTGACATAACATTTTAGTAATAATCGTAAACATGCTATACTCCCCAACACATATAAGTGCATATATATATATATATATATATATATATATATATATATATATAACTGAGAATGTGCGTCTGTCTGTCTGTGTGCATCGCTAAAACTCGAGAACTACCCAACCGATTTCATTTAAATTTTACACATGCCTTTCTTGGGGTCCATGGAGTGTCATGAGCCCCATAAAATTTCAGCGTCTTGCCTAATGTGAGACCGGAGCAATCTCTTATCTCTTACATTATTTCAGTATTACGTGTGAAAAGTGAAGCAATAACATCCCTATTATAATGTGAGATAATACTTTCAGTATTAAAAGTGAAACTATTATCTCACATGTATATATGTATACATACATACATACATACATACATACATACATGCATGCATACATGCATACATACATACATACATACATACATACATACATATATACATACATACATATATACACACATATATATATGCATCTATATATGTGTATATACATCTGT
>NC_068981.1:157513695-157520636 GCF_001194135.2 Octopus bimaculoides
TATATATATATATATATATATATATATATATATATATATATGTGTGTGTGTATGTATATATATGTATATATATACATGTGTATTTATATATATATGTATATAAATGTGTGTTTGTATATATATATATATATGCATATACATATATCTGTGTTTGTGTATCTCTGTTTGTACCCCAAACATCACTTGACAACTGATATTGCCGTTTCTATGTTCCAATAACTCAGCCCTTTGGCAAACACAATGTTAAAATATTGTGTTTGCAGTGCTCCAGCATAGTCACAGTCCCATGATCGAAACAAACAAAACAATGAAAAACTACGCAATTTTAATTCCGAGCAACGCCGGGTATCTCTGCTAGTATGTATGTGTGTGTGTGAGTGAGTGGGTAGGTATATTCTTATATACACAAAGACATGACAATACGCCTCCGCGTACACTACCCCGCATCTCTTCCTCTGATATATATATCTAGAGAGAGAGAGAGAGAGAGAGAGAGAGAGAGAGAGAGAGAGAGAGAGATAGAGATAGAGAGAGAGAGAGAGAGGCAGGCAAGAGAGAGAGAGAGATGTGTGGGATATATATAAGCGTGTGTGTGTATGTATATATACGTATATATATGTGTGTGTGTGTTTGTGTTTGCATGTGTGTTGCATAAATTGTGTTTTGCTTACAGTAATGTGGAATGTTTGCTTAGAACGTGTTCTTAAACAAGTCGGCTGAGTGTATGATTCGCGTTCTTCACAATATGGTCGCCACTTGGAACTAGTTTTAATCAATGAAAAGAGAGAGAGAGAGAGAGAGAGAGAGAGAGAGAGAGAGAGAGAGAGAGAGAGAGAGAGAGAGAGAGAGAGAGAGAGAGAGAGAGAGAGAGAGAGAGAGAGAGAGAGAGAGAGAAAGAGAGAGAGAGAGAGAGAGAGCCGT
The DNA here is from genome assembly GCF_001194135.2 of Octopus bimaculoides. NCBI lineage: Eukaryota > Metazoa > Mollusca > Cephalopoda > Octopoda > Octopodidae > Octopus > Octopus bimaculoides. Next base: position 157,514,617 of record NC_068981.1, read on the forward strand.
CAAACAGTTGATGTGAAAAACCAGTTTTAAAAATCATTATTCTTTTTGCAGTTCTTATTCTTCTCGCAAAATGTTAGAATCAATATATTTATCATTCTTCGAAAACATAATCAGATTTAGTAATCATTAAATTTTATAAACTCCAGAGTTACCTTAACTTATTGAATACTACCTATATTTGTCGTTGTTGTTCTTTTTTTATTGTTGTTTGTTACTTATATTATTTTTCTTTTTGTCCTCAGAAAAACTTTGAACAAGCAGATTTGTAATTGAAGGCAATTCCCTTTTACAATTTACGGTATCTTTTTTTAAAGTTTTTAGGACTATATTATCTAAGGTGACTTTTTACTTATTTAATAATATAATCTGTGAATTGAAGGAAATTTGATTGATCACCATTTCTAGCAGGTCCAGCGAACACGTAAGGGTTTCTTTCTTTGGTTTTCTTAACAGTTCTTTTTTCTGTGTCTATAACACATGTGTCTTTCTCTGAACAACACAAAGAAAATATAATATAACACTCAAGGAGATTATTATTTTACTGTTTTTCTTTCGAGCAGACAATTTCTTTGTTTTAATGAACAAGAAATAAACAATAGGATTCTAAAAATATCTTTTGATTCGAATAACTATATTTGCATTAAATATTTGATTTTTTTTTTAAATATGTAGTTTCGACATTTTAATATAATGTAGAGGAGCAAACAAAACAAGAGAGCTCTACCGTGTCTACTCTCTGCTATTTAACCTCTACAGCACAAGAGATCTTGGAGGCTTTAATAGAAAGGAAAAAGTTGTGTTGAGAGTTCGAAACCTCTTATATTATTGACGTGCTTGTTTCGAAGACACAATGAAAGATAATTTTCCGATAGTAACGGAAAGAAAATCTAGATACAGTATAATACCAAATGACTCTCAAAATTATCGCCTATTGTTATCCGTTAAGGTTACTTAGCGACCAACGAAGGAAGGAGCCGTGAGTTAACGAGGAAACCTATATGAGGTCCCTGACATTATAGAAATAGTAGCCAATTTGCTACAATTAATACCGTGTGAATCTTAAGGAGGTATACACTGGCCAATGTAGATTCTGATGATCAAAAAGACGGGATGCTGATGGCTGAAACGCCTTTAACAAAAAGGCCTGCTTGATCAGAGCTGAAGCTGGAACTAAAGAGCAACATCAACAACTACGAGATAGCCTCATTATATAAAATACAAAATGTAGCTCTGGATACACTATATTAGACAAAAATAGAGGTCTGAATATCTGGTTGTGGTGCACCATTCAGTGCAGATGTGTCTCGTCAGGTGACTGTTCAAAAGGTGCCTCGCTCATTAAATTTAGTTTCACTTAAACTTTACGTAGCCAGCTACAGGCAAATAACGAAATGTATGATAATCGAACTAAGTGAAACTGGGTTTAATGAGCGAGGTGCCTTTTGAAAAGTCACCTGACGAGACACATCTGCACTGAATGATGCGCCACAATCAGTTGTTCAGAATCTCACTCGCGAGGGACAGATACATGATGGGTCAAAACGATCGTAGTGATTGATAAAGAATCTCGTGAATTCCATTTTCTCTTTCTCTCATATGTTATATACTGGACGGACACGAAGGAATTTCTGAAGTAAATCCAGTGGAACTTATATCCATATTGTAGATATGTATATATGTGCACACGCACACATATGCGTACAAACGGTTTCCTCGTTGGCCTTTCTACAAGGGTTGTACTTCCCTATTTCGACGTCTAGGGTTACGTCTAGGAAGACAGTCTTTAAGTTGGCAGTAATAGTTATAAGTTATAACTAGGCAGAATTTTCGGAAAATATTCTTAAGATTTACAAGATATACAGAACAAACAGGCTAATCACAGATGCCAGAGGAAAAGTGCCATCAAGTTAAACTCTAAGGTAGTAGAAGTTGTCACGATGTATCTGTGAATGAAGAAAGGAAATTTACAGGAATTTTACTTATTCTACCGTGTCTTTGCATATATTCCATAAGATTTATGTAAGTTTTCGCATAAATTTCACAATAATTAGAATAACTAACTTTATAAAATCATCATCATTATTATGATCATCACTTTTAAAATCTCAAACCCAACCCTACCTCACCCTTCTTCTCTACAGACCTTCTGTGGAAACAAAAGAAATATTCTGTTGTTTCTCAAATTCCTGTAATATTCTGTTGTGACATTTTCCCATGGCTGAGTCGCAATACTTCTCATTCATTCTCCCCTCTTGTCATTTTTTCTGTCTCTTTGGTCATACGTTTCTTTCTGCTTTTCTTCAAGATTCTCTCTCTCTCTCACCCTTATTGTGCTTCTTTTCTTTACTCCCCCCTTCCTTTAATTTTTCTTTTTGTTTCTATTTTCCTACTATTATTTTTATCTTCTTCTTCTCTCCGTCTGTCTTCTTCTTTACTTCCATCTATCGTTGTTTGTTTTCAACTCTCCAATTGATTTCTTTAATTCTTTCTTCGTTTCTTACGTTTTCTGTTTCAAACCTTTCTCTTTCTCGCTCTTTTAAAAATCTTAGTTTTTCTTTTTCTCTGCCTCTTACTTCTCCCTCTCTTCTTTTGTCCCTTCCTTCCTTCCTTCCTTCCTTCCTTCCTTCCTTCCTTCCTTCCTTCCTTCCCATTTTTGTTTGTGTGTCTTCTTTCTTTCTTCTTAATTGCTTCTATTTCTGTTTCTTCCAAGCCATTAGAAAAATCCGTACTATAGTGTCGTAAAAAGCTACGGACAGACTCATACATCACTGTAACACAAAACCGTACACTATGAAGTTTTCAACCCGCTAGAAATAGCAATCGCATCTTTTCCTTTAATGGTTGTACTGAATACATTTGAGCTACAAAAGAGACGGGGTGGTTTGATCAACAGCAATAACATAGAAGAGAACAGTGCGACGTCAACATCAAAAGCTGTAAAAAATAACAACACAGTATTGTAAGATAGTACGTACCATACATAGCAGTAAATATCACACCCATGTTAGATAGAAAAGCAGAAAATTTGGCGAAGGTTTCGGAGCCTATTTTGGAGTGAGGGCAAAGTTTTAACCAACCATGTACTGAGGCATTCGGGGGGAATTCGGCATAATGTGGAATACCATAACTATAACTGTGAAACTGTCTAAAACCATAAGTCAAGCGCTGGTTTTCCCATTAATGGAATCCTAGTGTTATTTTGAAAATTCAAGAAATTACATAAAGAATGCACAAGAATTCGTAAAAGTGACGTGAACGCCACGAATTTTAAAAAATACTTGTAAAATAGTATTACAAAGATCATAATATATTACTATACAACGGTGCATGTGTTGCTCCAGTTGGTGATATTAAACTGTGAAACGGATTAAGACTATCTCTGTAGTACAACATTGAGAGATTAGAACTCAGAACTGGAACAAATACTGCAGGGTTGCAATGTTTCTTCCGGTTTTTTGAGTTTTGAGTTCAAATTCTCTTTGAGAATATAAGACTGCCGGCATCCGGCCCAACGTTTCTATATTTCAGCAAATTCCTCCACACTTGATTAATAATTTATTTTATCGATAAAAGGTGAAATTGACTGCGGCAAGATTTGAACTCAGAGCCACCAGAGAGTCGGAACAAACATTGTTAGGCATTGTTTTGCAACACTTTAGCATTCTGCCAAATCGTCACCTTAATTGTATTAGACGACTAATGAAGAATATGCATCACATTTTGGTGACTAAAAAAATGCTTTTAGACTGAAATTAAGGTTTGGGTAATTTTTAGCTTTTAAACAGTTGAAATATGTGAGTCTTTTACAATGATTGAGGATTGTAATTAATGACTGAGAGATGACGGGGATCTGGTTTGTATTCACAGATCTTACAGATGTTGAATTTCTTTCAGAAATCCAAGGCTTCAAGATGGTATTTAAGGAATCACGCAACATAACTAAAACACATGAAGACAAAAATAAAAACGATTGCGTAAGAATAGACAAACAGAAAAAACAATGAATACCTAATACAAACATCAAGAATAATAGTACAAAGAAATAAATAAGTAACTGAACAGCAAAACAGATAAAATTAAACAACAAAACTATGTTATTCGTTAATTTCATTTTGTTCTGTTTTGCTATTGTTTTCTTTACTCAGATTTCATGTTGTTTGTGTTTCCAAACCATTTATTTAGCGACTGGCTCTAACTGTTTACCATAACATCGTGACAATAAAGACACACTCTCCGCTTCTATGACACCCGTCTGAATACCACAGCACTTCCTTTGAAAATAACAACAAAAACTACACCACCACCACCACCACCACCACCAACAACAACAACAGCAACAACAACAACAAAGATAACGATATCCCAAGTCAGCATAAAGCTTCAAATTGCTGAGAAATGGGAATAGTCCATCTAAACGTCTCGCTGTTATAATATTGAAATAATATGTATATGCTTTCAAACTCTCAAAGGATCTTTAAAGGAGGGTACTTAGCTTTGTTTTTATAGCGCAAAGCGGATGAGAATTAAATCTCCACTAGGAGAAGCTGCCAGCCTTAAACCAAATAACATTCCCAGATGCTTTATTGACAATTCTTCTACCGTAGATAAACTATGGTACGATACAATACATGCTTTGCCTAGAAACACAGTGAGACGGCACCACTTTGTAAGCAACAATGAAACTTATAGCATCATTACAACCATCATCGCAACTACCAATTGCAACGATAGCAACAACACAACACCAACAAACGACTCATACATAAATAATTAGGTTATCCATAGGCGCAGACGTGTCTGTGTGACGCACGTCCACTAGACACATTTTTGAATGCCTAACAGCACTCCGGATGCAATACAATCTTCCTTGCTCTACAGCCTGACCGAATAATCAGTTCAGTCAAAAATCTGACTATTAGGACATGAGAATGCATGTTCGTACCTTCCCAACATCTATTGATATCTGTAGATATCCCAACTTCATCTGAAGCTTATGCGTAATTAGCTATGACATTCCGAACCATGCTAGATTATCCAATTCGATATACGAATAGGGCATTTGGGAAATTCATTCGGTCAAACGCTTCGAATTGTTGGAGTGGATTTAAAAGATTTTTACTCCAACCACACCTTATCCGTTATTTTTACACAAACCCAATATCACGAAGCTGTCATTAAGTCTACATTAGAGGGAGGGAGAGACAGAGAAAGAAAGAAGTAGGAGAAACATTACGGATTCTGCCAAGCCAGCACTCTAATAATTAAAAGCGACAACAATTAATAGCAGTTTCAAATAGAGTCTTAAGTCCTGTGACCGTTTTAACCATTTCTAGATGATTTATGGTAAAATAAACTTAAACTTGTCAAAATGTATGAAAAATAAATAAATGCATAAATAAATAAGATAAACAATAATATTGAAATGAAAACATAAAGCTAAATAAATCGTAATGCACGTAAACATTCACAATATTACATTTCTTCCATATATACGTATACATATACATATACATACACACACACACACACATATATATATATATATATATATATATATATATACACACACACACACACATACGCAACATTTTTATTACCATATATACACATCGACATGTTGAGAGAAGTTAAAAGAGAGAGACAGAGAGAGAGAGGGGCAGGGAGAGAGTATCATAGAGATACACGCATAAAAGTTTGCTTTTCATATTTTGTCACGTATTCATGCAAATGTTGGCATACACATGTGAAATGTGTGTTTGTGTGTACATATTTTTCACATGCGCAAGGTTGACAACTATTTCGAAGTTTAGGCTTCGTAGCATTTGTCATTTAAGTCTGACAAAGAGAACAAAGCCGAAACGCTCGAGCTTTTCTATGTAGTAAGTATATATATATATATATATATATATATATACTAGCATACCCGTGGCGTCAAAAATGCCGACACTTTTATTAATGATAGAATTTATATATTACGTATGTATGTATTTGTGTGTGTATGTACGCATGTGTGCAAGTAT
>NC_068981.1:157522485-157524563 GCF_001194135.2 Octopus bimaculoides
ATATATATGTATGTGTGTGTGTGTGTGTGTGTGTGTGTGTGTGTGTCTGTGTATAAACAATTGGAGCGTGGAAGGTGTTTATAAGCCAGTTAAAATAACACACAAAAACCGTTACATTCTCTTCAACATTTAAATTTAATTTGCCAAAATATTTTCGTCGCCTTGAGATCGCGACCTGTTCACTGACAAAATTCCGTGCTGCATCACATACATACATACATACTTGTCTCAGTCATTGGATTGTGGCCATGCTGCGGCACCTCATTGAAGATGTTTTATAGTCGAATGAATCGACCCCATTATTAATTTATTTCTAAGCTTGGTACTTATTTTACCGGTAATTCTTGCCGAACCACCGTTCGGGTTTCTTTCAGTTTCCGTCTACCAAGTCCATTCACAAGACTTTTGTCGGCTCGAGACTACAGTAGAAGACACTTGCCTAAGGTGCCACGCAGTGGGACTGGACCCAGAACCATGTGATTGAGAAGCAAACTTCTTACCACACAGTCACGCTTGAGATTGTTACAAAAAAAAAAAACTTACAAGAAGTTCTCTGAATGCGTCTTTGCAGCTAATTTTTCATTTACACACTGAGTCGTATTAATTATCCTAGCCCGCGAGACATCGTCAGGACGTTGTTTAGCAGAATAAACAAACAATCGTCTCTACATTTCTGCATGAAAAACAGTTGGAGCAGTAATTAATCAGAAAAGAAAAGAAAAGCATACTTTGCCACTAAATAAATCTATTTCATTAAAATCAGTGCTATATCTAGCACTAGGATTAATAATGATCTATTAGAGTCTTTAAAGGTAGTGCTCCTACATGGCCGCAATCCACTATGTGAAACTAATAAACGCTCATAAATAAGCCCTCACCTCATTCTGTTTAGTACACACGCGTCTTCCCGTGTTTCGGTTGCCGTTATGATTTCTGTTGCTTTTGTTGTTGGTGTTGTTGTTTTTGCTGTTATTGTTGTTCACATATTTTTAGATAATAGAAAAAGAGTCAAACATCAGGATCCCCACCTCAACCTTCTTTGTCCTTTGTCTACCTAATTGTGATCACCTGTTTCTGCTTTTTTATTGTTGCCCTATTCACGTTTCAACATTCAGCCGCCTCTTACACGCCCAACACCGCATTCCCTCCTATTTTCCCGCATCCACCACCCGCAGCTAAAATACCTGAATCTGACACCTGTGTGTAGTAAAAAGCAACTTTCTTTGACCTAGACAAGCCCTACCTATTTAACTTTTCTTGTTACCTTTGACATTGCTTTTTTCTTACTTCCCTCCATCACACCGCATGCTTCCTGGTGGGTGCGCACGTGTGCTATGTCAGTACGCGAATGTCTGTGTGTGAGCATGTTTGCATGTGTGTGTGTGTGTGTGTGAGTGCGTGAGTGTGTGTGTGCATGTTTGCATGTGTGTGTGTGTATGTGTATGTACATGTAGATTTAATAGTAGCTATTTGTAAGCGTACAAGTATACATGTTAGATTCTATCTGCGTTTATTATGTGTATATATGTCTATGTGCGTGTGTCTATACATACATGCTTAATACTTACACACATACGCACACACACGCACAGGTATATATATATACACACATACATGTATAAGTACACATACATGTATATACGTAAAACATACATGTACACATAAATGTATATACGTAAAACAGGGTGTTCAAAAAGTCTCTCCGCAGTGAATTTTTTTCATCCTGCAATTTACCATGATTCTACTTCAAGAGTTTTTCGGTGAACGGATTATTTCGAAGGGACTTGGGCCACAAAGATTACCTGATTTAACACCGCCAGCCTTTGTCTTTTCTGGGGAGTAAGTAAAGGACCAGTGTAGAAGAATCGCCCGAAGACCATTAAATACTTACTACGGAGAGACTTTGTGAACACCCTGTATATATAGATATATAGATATACATACACATACATACGAACATGCATACATATACATATAAACATCAGTGTGTTTATATAACATACATACATTTATATGTATATATGTGTGTGTGCGTATATATATATGTATATATATATATATATATATATATATATACA
>NC_068981.1:157524573-157528834 GCF_001194135.2 Octopus bimaculoides
ATATACACACACACACACACACACACACACACACACATACGTTTGAATACTTGTGTGTATGTGAGTGTTTGTGCGTATTTTGGGAGGGGTATGTTCATTCATGCGAGACAGAGCTCACCGGTTAATCTGTACGGGTATATGTAAACTGAGTTCAGGTGATTTGATACAATGTCTTTGAACATAGCGTATATCCAGGTATTATTCTATTTAAACAAATACAAAGACAAGCTATTAAAATCATTTGTGTTTTCAAACATTTCCCTCATCAAATACCTACAAAACGAAGAGCGGGTATGGTGGAATACTTATGTTACGGAGAGGAAGAAGCAAGGATAGTTGTTTAGCTCAGCGCCTGGAGATAGTGTGCAGTTGGGTGTACTAGATATGGGTGACGAAATGAGAAAACTGAATCGATGTAGCATGTGGCCATCCCGCTTCGATGAAAAAAATAAACGCCAAGTTTTAGAGCCAGAAGCCTGAGTGTGTTGGCGAGCAACTTCATTGCAATAAATAAGGCGGTCTGTTTAATGACACAGTCTGTTATATTTGCATGTGTTGTGGCAGTATGGCGGCGGCATTCTATTGAGCTTTGCATAAGATTACTAATTATTAGACACTCAAATATTTTCTTACTCTGATAAGGAAAACCAATCTTTGCAACGTTGAGGACATCTTGCCAAGTGATGGCTAAGTCTAACATATGTAAAAGCTGTGCGAATTCTAGTTGCGTATTGTTCATGTTTTGCTAGTTTGGCAGTAGGATATTGTTCTGCTGTTACATGTAATGATTAAAACTTTGAACTGGAGGAGAAAAATTTTGTTTGATCTCATTAGATAATACAGCCATAGGTACTCTATACCTGGTTTAAAACAATACAGAACAGACATATCTGAAATACCTTTCATGAAAACTGCCATGTCCAAAACAACCGCAACCAGATGCTTATTACCGGCCCATATATAATGAAATCTTCGATTTTGAATGGGGCAGGGAGGTACTATCGAGCAATATATCAAAAGTTCGACGTGGAAATTGCAAAATGACACGACCATCTACCAAATATGGTAAACACTTAAATTCCTGACTACATCAATTTGGAACGTGCTCAATTGATAAAGAAATGAAGGCATACAATTATCAAAGACAGGAGTAAAAATGTCTGTACTCTGATAGACATACTGATTTCTTTCGACTAAAACATTGCCCAGAAGGAGATGAAGAAATTGGTAAAGTATCTTGAAATGGAAATAAGCAGTATATATATTATAGAAGTGAAAACAGTCTCAAAAATAATTGGAGCTCTAGGTATGATAAAACAAACCAATGAGAAAAGTATAATAGGGAAAACAAACCTACAAATAAAAAACTACAAAAACAAAAAAACAGCTCACCTTCTACATGACACTTACAGTTCGATAGCACAATTTAAGCAGTACACTTTCTGCACAGCACTTCTAACGTATGTCCCACAAAATTTCCATCCAATAGTAATGTATAAGGCACACATCCTACTTCTACCAGAAACTCACACAATTGTAACCTATTCAATTACGACCATACAGGTGAAGACTAATTCAGTCCTCACTTTCCCACTCAGGCGAAGCATACAGAATAAGGGTCAAAACAGATGTAGCATACGAACACAACTGAGAAAAAACAATGCTGCCAACACCAAGGAGCACAGAGACGCAACTGGTTGTGATGTACAACTCGTATGAAACTTATAATAATTATAATAACAGTGATTTCGATATGCGACAACAGTGATTTCGATATGCGACAACAGTGATTGCATATCTGCTGTAGGGTAGTTATGACTCTTTATTCATGCTTGAACTAGTTCATTTCATTTCTTTTTCCTAATTAGAGTGAATAGACTGGTAAAAGAATATGTTTCTTAGGTTAACTATCTTTCAGGACACTACATGAAGACGAAGACTTCGATGGTGATCCTATTTATTCAAATGTTAGAAAAATTAAAGTAATAATATTTAGTATGCAATATATATAAAAATAAATTTTAAAAAAAAGCTGAAATGAAAATACATTTCTTTCTTGCATAATATTTCACAATGTTTATAAATTCTCTCTATGGACATATGGCAAGTGTAGAAAAATGTATCACTATAACCACTCAGTTGTAGAATTGTATCTAAAATGTAATATTTGACTAAGATGGATGCTGTTGTCAGACGGTTAAGTCTATTGCTTTTTTAGTATCAAAAACATCCACGAAGGATCGTCAGCTCTACTGATTAATAGCCTCCGAAAATGATGACAGATCTATTGATAAGACTAGTGAGACATTTGCCTACGTTAGTTGCGCTTAGGCTCAAAAGTACGACTACATGAAACAATTATAAGTCTTGCAGTGTGGCACTGCTTACATGTGTGGCCAGCATGAAGGTTAGTAAACGAGGCATTTGGGAATTAAGAGCTTTAGTTATGGACACAATGCAGCAAAGTGCCAAACATAGCATACAGTATATGATGACTGATACATCAGTGGTTTATTTGATGACCAAATGACTTCTGCATGGAATATAAGATGGAAAATCTGTGTATATAATTTATGAATAGATCAGAAAATAAAAAGGATTCCAATCTGACAACAGCATAAAAAGTTCCTCCGTCCTATTTCCATGTAGCTAAAAATTCTGTTGATTCTGAACACTTACTACTCTAAACTCTAAGTTGGGTCATCCACTTCACGACAAATTAAACGAAGTCAAGCGCCCTCCAACACCATATTTTATAAAACGTTACTACACTAAGATCGGTTTCTCCATTCTTTAGTATGTTATATGTGGAGGCGCAATGGCCCAGCGTTTAGGGCAGCGGACTCGTGGTCATAGGATCGCGGTTTCGATTCCCAGATCGGGCGTTGTGAGTGTTTATTGAGCGAAAACACCTAAAGCTCCACGAGGCTCCGGCAGGGGATGGTGGCGAACCCTGCTGTACTCTTCCACCACAACTTTCTCTCATTCTTACTTCCTGTTTCTGTTGTGCCTGTAATTCAAAGGGTCAGCCTTGTCACACTGTGTCACGCTGAATATCCCCGAGAACTACGTTAAGGGAACACGTGTCTGTGGAGTGCTCAGCCACTTGTACGTTAATTTCACGAGCTGGCTGTTCCGTTGATCGGATCAACTGGAACCCTCGACGTCGTAAGCGACTGAGGCCAACAACAGTATGTTATAATATTAAGTTTCAGCTCTCAGCGTTTATAATTATATTTACTATACATCCATTGACGTAAGTGCCACCACCACACTAAACACGTGTTCTGGCCGATTTCTCAAACAAGAACATATGAGAGGGGCGATTCTCAGAACTGACTCATCATAAAGACTGACCAATTCTGTATGCATAGCATAAAAATACGATCTAGCTTGCCACAGAAATGAAGACAGAAAATATTGCACAAGAAGGTGTTGGCATCGACAGCTGGATGGGATAACTAACGATGATGATGGCTTCTTTACAGATGCTCCATGAAGGGGAAAAAGAAGGCAAAAACTTACCTTTTGCTTTTGAAACTGTCGATCTGGAAGTAAATAAAAATAAAAATGTTATCCTGGATGTTTGTAGAATAGAGGTGATACATAAATACGTATGCATATACATACATACATACATACATACATGCATGCATACATATGAATAAATAAAGATATAGATTTATGCATGTATGTGTACATATACAGACATATAATCTTTCCCACTAGCTACAAGAGATAGCCTTTGTACAAAGCACGTATGATGCACCATCATTACAATGAGAGATCGTCAACATGTTAGCTCGATTTGCTGGAAGTAGTACCCAGATCACCGTCAGATTACAATCTAATGTCTCAGAAAAGGACACGCTGGATAATGATGTTCTCTGTTGTGTATGTATGTATGTATGTATGTATGTATGTATGTATGCATGGATGTATGTGGGTGTGTGTGTGAGTGAGTGTTTGTATGTATGTGTGTGCGTGGGAGAGAGAGAGAGGCTCTTTCTCTCTATATATATTTTACTAATAATCCGTAGAAGTTACAGAGTGATCCGAGGGCCGAGGGTTTCGTATGTTCGCACTTATCAATGTTTGATAAGTGCCAATGCACAAAGCTCTCGGTCTTAAGTCACTCTTTAACTTCTGCTGATTATTATTATCATTATTATTATTATTATTATTATTATTATTATTATTATTATTATTATTATTATTAATAATAATAATAATAATAATAATAATAATAATAATAATAATA
>NC_068981.1:157528844-157529062 GCF_001194135.2 Octopus bimaculoides
TTATTAATAATAATAATAATAATAATAATAATAATAATAATAATAATAATAATAATATGCTGAAAACTTGTGGATACCTAAGGTTACAGGTAGTAACCCGCTATCTACATAATTCCTACCAGGAATAAAACCGAACCTGAACCAAACCAAAATAATAATAATAATAATAATAATAATAATAATAATAATAATAATAATAATAATAATAATAATAATAA
>NC_068981.1:157531591-157532608 GCF_001194135.2 Octopus bimaculoides
TATATATATATATATATATATATATATATATATATATATCACTCACTCACTCATTCACTTACTCTCTCTCTATCTCACTCGCTCTATCTATTTATCTATTATGCACATGCACACCCAAACACACAGATGCACAGTATTAGCGAACTGAAAGAAGGAACAATGCTCAAAACTGGGAAGCATGATAATGGATACTTTAATGGAATTTAAATGGAGAACCTAGGACCAATGGTTTCGTGTTGTGATATTTGTCAAAAATCATTCAGTCAGAAAATATAACATATCCTAAAATAGCCACCAATGATTAGTCAACAATCAGTAAAACGATCCTTCCAGAAACTCCACTCCCTTTTCTCTGTACATCAAAAGCATACATGGAAAGTATTTACATACCTTTTTCTCTCTCAGCTAGGCATAACTAACTTTCTTTCAATCCTACTTATTCCTGTTATGCTGTGCATAAAATGTATATCGTTTAATTAATGCTGAGTCATGCCGTCAAGATCGAAAACATGGAAATTAAGTGATCCTATATGGTGATAACCTAATTTATTGCAGATTTATATAGGAGCCGATTATTCTATGGGAGAAAAAATCCGGGTACCTCTTCTCTGAGGAGCAGTCCATAAGGAGACACTTTTCCCTTTATGTTTTATTTTTCACGTCAAAAGCATAGAAGGAATGTCTTTACTATCATTTCTTTCACAGCTAGACCGTTTAATATTTAAGGTTATTTAATTCCTTCTGATTCACGCTGAGTTAAACATAATACGCCATATATACACGCACACATACATAGAAACGTGTATGTATGTATTTATGTATGTATGTATGTATGTATGTATATGCACGCACGTAAACAACATATTATTGTATAGTGTCTCGACATGTGGCTTTATATTTCTGTTAATGAAAACAACAGATACAGTTAAGTAATATCTTATATACATACATACACACATACATAGATACATACGTACGTATATATATATATATATATATATATATATATATATATAT
>NC_068981.1:157532849-157535349 GCF_001194135.2 Octopus bimaculoides
TATATATATATATATATATATATATATATATATATATATATTCAGACACAGGCAGATTGTACACACAGAGTAACATTATGTGCTCCCACCATTCGCTCTGTCTTTACATAAATCCTCATTCTCAAGTACAACACATGAAAAGGTCAGTTGTCATAAGTCTGTGACAAAACTATCTACCTTGATATTTATACTGTAAGCAAAAAATTAGGTATTTTTTTAAAGACATCTGCCCCTTATCTGTCATTTTACCATATGTCTGTCTGTGTGTCTGTCCGTCTGTCTTTCTGTGTAACTATCTATCTCTCTATCAGTCGTCTTTATGTCTGATTGCCTGGTCGATTGTATAGAAACTAAAAGTCAAACGTTATTGGGACACATTATTCTTCCCCTCAAGACTGTCGTATTTAATTTACCTATAATTTATCTTGATTCCATCCAGCAGCATCTTTGGAAACTGATAGCAAAGACTTAGACAACCACGTCCAGTAACAATGACAAAGAAATTATTTCGCTGTAGGAATGTCAGCTAGTTATGACCCTTTTGTCTCAGATACAGAAACTGATAAACAACGAAACTTGTAGAGAATCAAATATGTTATGTCGTGAGCTAAAAAGGATCTTTATTAAAAAGTATAATTAAAAGATGTAATATTGACAAATTACACACGTTTTTGACGTACTAAAGGAAGAATGTTTTTGATGCAAAACGTGTTATTCTTTGTAATATGCACACTGAACTGTTATTTTAAGTTTTAGCAAACAGCGGTTCACATCAATGGATGGATTTAATTTTTAAGTTCTTATATTTGAAGAAAGAGAGGCGTAGTGTTTAAGACATTTTTTTTAGGTATTTGAAAAGAAAAAAAAAATCATTTAAGTATTTGAAATTAAATCACGAACTTATTTGTATCAAAATGCAACTTTTAAGTGCTTCTTGCTTCTCTATACACAGTAAATGTACAGCCTGTCTAGGTGTTTAGTCATTTCATATGATTTAGTACATCATTGCAAGACTGAACCCAGTAGTTCCTTGGAATACCTCTAACCATTTTAACTTCTCCAGATGTATGAGAAGTTTGCAATTGAGCAATTACACAGGGCTCAACAACTTACTAGTTGGTTGTTAGATTTAATATAAGTTAGTTGGAACCCGAGTTTAGATTCATAGTTGTATCCAGGAAGTTGGCAAACATTAGACCGTCATCCCCATAATTAGTAAAATATTTTCAGGTGGACAGAGTGTTTGATAATTGTGTGCATTTTTCAGAGATTTAACATAACATGGCTATAGATTATCAATTGATAACTCTAAGGTCAATCGACTGTGACACATACACATGGTAATTAGCACTGCAAATTGAGTTAAAAGCCTAAAAGATCTGTAAAATAGATTCTGGCTTAGTTGTTTGATAGGGTTAATAAATAAATCTTCCTGTATTCCAGCTGTCACACTGAACCAATACTTGCTGACTTGTATAATGAGACTAACTAAACTTAAAGCTCTTAGACAACTTCCTGTCTCCTGCTGCGGTGCCTGCCGTTTGGTGGCTTAGTCTGTCTTAATTGAGTGATTAACGGATTTCTTTATAATTTATTATCTCATTTAATGACATTGATCCTTGAGATAAAGTTGAAGCCTTAGAGAAGCTGAGGAAAATGAACTCAAGAGAGGGAATAAGTGTTTTGGTTCAGTCAATTTGTTCATGGTTATTTTCAGACTAAAATGAACGAAGTTTTAATGTTTATGGTAATACGAAGACTTCGTGTTGTGTAGCAACAGCTGAGTGATAAGATACTGAATCTGTGCATGGGATCGTTATTCGGATAATATCAATGGTGCTATTAGATGTCCTAACGCAGAGAAGTCGTTTTCTAGCTTAGAGACTAGAAATACATGCTTTATTTGCACATTGAAAATGTATCCTATATACCGTATCATTATAAGATGTATATCTCTAAATAAGTTTGTAGTGACAAATCGAACGCAGATATAACTTCATTGAGAGATTTCTGGTAATTTCTAGTTTATTTTACCATATACCTCTATATCAATAGTTTGCATCTTTTTCTGGTGGACACTATAGTAGCAGTTTTCTTTTAAACATTAAGATGATAAAATACCATTTACTACATTAAATGATATTAGATTAGATGAAAACCTATTATCAAAAGACGAGGCCATGTAGATTTTTGTGGGATGGGAGGCATAATATAAGACCATACTATTCATAGTACCCTTCATGTTTCATAAGACGATAGAGTATGATTTGAGGATGATTTGGTTGGTATTTCTAGTAAGTTATTCAACCGCGTCGAGTCTATCTCACTGGTTTTAGATGCAATATTATAGTTGAATCGTACTTTCTTATCCAGGGTCGATGAAAAAAGTACCATTCAAAAAATGAGTTGATTTAATCAACTATATCATTCACCTAAATTAATGCATACTTACATCTATACATACACACACATATATACATATATGTATGTATATATGAAT
>NC_068981.1:157536569-157536839 GCF_001194135.2 Octopus bimaculoides
CATGAACACACCGACATCGGTTTTCAGCTGATGGTGGGGGGACAACCACAGACACACACACAAATTTACACACGCACACACACACACACACACACACATATACACACACAAACACATACACACACCTATACATTTATACACAAACGCACACATACGCATACACACAAACATGCTAATAGGGCAATACATATAAACGTAAATGAACTTACACATATACACATACAGATATATGCATATATATTTATATATGCATATACATATATATATATA
>NC_068981.1:157536849-157537197 GCF_001194135.2 Octopus bimaculoides
GTGTGTGTGTGTGTGTGTGTGTGTGTGTCTGTCTGTCTGTCCCTCCACCAGTGCCATCGCTTGACAACCGATACTGGTGTGTCTAACTCCCGTAACTTAGCGGTTCGGCAAATGAGATCTATCAAGCCTCGTACTTATCCTATCGGTTTTTTTTTTGCCGAACCACTAAGTTACGGGGACATGAACACACCGACATCGGTTTTCAGCTGATGGTGGGGGGACAACCACAGACACACACACAAATTTACACACGCACACACACACACACACACACACATATACACACACAAACACATACACACACCTATACATTTATACACAAACGCACACATACGCATACACACAAAC
>NC_068981.1:157537207-157544479 GCF_001194135.2 Octopus bimaculoides
ACATTTATACACAAACGCACACATACGCATACACACAAACATGCTAATAGGGCAATACATATAAACGTAAATGAACTTACACATATACACATACAGATATATGCATATATATTTATATATGCATATACATATATATATATATATTTATATACATACATACGTACATACATACATACATACGTACGTACATACATACATACATATATATTTATGTCTACATACATAGGTGCAGGAGTGGCTGTGTGGTAGGAAGCTTGGTTTCAAACCACATGGTTCCGGATTCAGTCCCACTGCGTGGCACCTCGGGCCAACCAAAAGCCTTGTGAGTGGATTTGGTAGACGGAAACTGAAAGAAGCCTGTCGTACACACACACACACACACACACACACACACACACACACACACACACACACACACATAAATATACATATATGTATATATTTGCGTGTGTGTGCTTGTCCCGCCCCATCGCTTGACAACCGATGATAGCATGTTTACGTCCCGCAACTTAGTGGTTCGCCAAAAAGACCGACAGAATAAGTACTAGGCTTACAAATAGTAAGTCCTGGGTTCGATTTGTTCAACTAAAGGCGGTGCTTCAGCATGGCCACAGTCAAATAACTGAAGCAAGTAAAAGAATAAAAGAATATATATACTTGTAAATATATATGCAAATTTTCATATATTCATCTATACATATATGTATATATATATATATGTATGTATATGTGTATATATCCTACATACACACACACATGCATGCCTACATACATACATACATACATACATACATACATACATACATACATACATACATACATACATACTTATGTCTACATAGGTGGTTGTGTATGAGCATATGTGAGTACTTTTAGTTTTAGAAACTATCGTAATATGTAGTATATTCATGCTATGTTTTCACATTAGTATCCGGTGTGTACTAATGCGAGGAGGTGAAAGATGAGATGTCAGTGTTCGACAGTAAAACCACTATGAAAAATAAATATAAAACTTCAGTTAATACGCATTCATACAAATTATACACACACACACATACTGCACACAAAAATACATATAGAAATATGTAGGAAAGTATATATAAAATATATTTTCTTTAATGTATGCACTCTGGTTTTATACACGCACACACACACGCACGCACGCACACAAACACACGCACGCACACATTCTCTCTCTCTCTCACACACATACGCACACAACATTTATGTATGTGTGAATGAATTTATGTATGCATATATTTAAGCATTGTATTAATTTTCATAAAGTATTTCAGTGATGTTTTTCCGTCTGTTTCTAAGTTATGTAATATCTATTAAAGAAGGACGAACCAGATTTCTGGAAGGCGGCTTAGAGTCAGACTAATGACATTAACATTAATAATTTGCAATTCTATGTTTGAACACATAAACAGAGAAAAATATTAAAGACGTTTTAGCTTGCGAACAATTTCTTCTTGTTTACATATTGCTGCTGTTTTTGGTGGTGGTTATATCATGCTGTTGAAGCTGTTGTTCTTGCTTCTCTTGTAGCTATCATTTCTGTCGGTAATTCTAATATATTTGTAACAGTTTAATACCAGGACGGTTCCTACTGAGAAGAGCTTTGGTCAAAGGCTTTTCAAACATAATCTAGTCGTTTTTAGTTAGATATACGTTTCCTTCTTTAAGACGGTAGAGTTTGCTTGAAGGGATAGTTAACTGTTACTGTTAAGAGTAAAGAAGCCATGTAGAGTATTTCCTATTCGCCTTAGTATGGTTTAATGTACGAAAATAGCAGCGGACTGGGATAAACAGCTTCTCCTTTGTTCGTCAGTGACTCCAGAATGGCGCGTCGCGTTACTTTGGTCTGCTGCAAGATGTCGCGAGGTGAGCTTCAATAATAAATCTTTCAACTATAGGCACAAAGCCTGAAGTTTAGGGGGAAGTGGGCAAGTCGATTACATCGACTCCAATACTTGACTGGTATTTATTTTATCAAACCTACAACGCTGAAGGCAAAGTTGATCTTGGCGGCATTTGAACTCAAAACGTAAAGCCAGAAAAAAAAAAATCGCTAAGCATTCTGTCCAGCACTTTGCCAGCTCGTCGCCTTGAGCCTCAAAAATAATAAATTTATACACTTGAAATACAAAGTGAAATATAAAGGTATCGTGTCATCTAAACAAAACTCAAAGTGGAAAATGGTATTGTACTTCGAGCCTTCCCAGTAATTCACAGTCATTTGTGTACAAATATTTTATTGGCAAAAATTTATAATCTTATTAAGAGAAAACATTGCAAAGAATTTTTTAAATCTGAATTTGTACGTTCCTCAAAAGCAACTAGGATTAATATTGGCTTCAGATTTTAGCACAAAGCCAGCAAGTTTGGGGAAGGGAGTAAGTCGATTACATCGACCACAGTAATTAACAGGTACTTATTTTATCGATTCCGAGAGATGAAAAATCAAGTCGGCTAACCTCCTCCCACTAAATTTCGTTTGAACGCAGAACGTGAAGACGGACGAAATACCGTAAAGGATTTTGCCTGGCGTGCTAGCGATTCTACCAGTTCACCGCCCTTCACTACGATTAATATTGATAAACTGAAATCACTCAATCTCCATTGCTGCAAAACTCGTTTAAATTTGTTTTCATTGGATTAGATATGAAGATCAATATTTGCCACTGGATTGCATGGAGAGAGAATTTCGAGGTAAGCTGATTAGAAAAGGTATCAGTCATAGTATTTATTAGGAGGACGTAATTATTTTAAATCTACCGAATTGCAGAAACTTAATTCTGTATTAAAAGCACTGCACAGCGTGAGTGTGTAACAGAGGGTTATCGAATATATCAATGAAAACAGCCTCACATATGAAAAGCTTTTGAAAGGGCCCAGATCACTTTTATTGTGACACTGAAATAATTGCACTAAAATATAAAACCATGCACTTCAGCCAAATTAGTTATTTTAATCGCATGCAGAAAGTTGGTTGAAACCATATTATTAAATGACGCTCCAAGTAACTCCAAGTTAGGCTTAATTAAGCAGATTTATATCAAGGAATCCATATCACGCTGTTTATGCTTCTTTAATTAAGACTTAGAGTGATGTTTGGGAAAGAATTGGATGCTATTTCTGGCTAGTCGAGAGCTTCATGCAGATTCCTTATTTTATACTAAAGACAACTGTAAATACCGTTGATACTAGAGTGAAGGTGAAAGAGTCAACAGACGACTGCACATAGTGCTTATTTTGTATAATTTGGTATCTCAATGTCCGTAGTTCAAATTTTTCTGAAGTTCATTTTTACCTCCTTTATTCTTAGTAGAACCGTTAAAATGAGCAATAGCAATATATTTTGGTGTGAGAACGGATGGAAGAGTCGTTCGGATACCGTTAAACAACTAAATCGCTTATTAACCAAAACAACCTTCAACTGACGAATCCATCATTCTCTAAGTGGGTGGCTGCTGGAATCTCTATGGAATTGAAGAGTGACTTGTTAACTTCAGTTCATCCCAGAGGAAAAGCTACCCGCAAAAGACCACCTTGCTATCTCAGGAAACATTAATGTTTCGCTAAATGGAGATAGCTAATGGTCCTATGGATCCTGGTACTTAAAAAAGGAAAATGTTTAATAGATTTCGGTTTAATGGTAGATCCACACACAGAAAAAAAAAGGTAAAGAAAACTCCTTCCCGTTGTTCAGAGTCTGCAATTCCCAGTTGAAATCGTTCACTTCTTGCCTCCTTGCTGCTGAGAAAAAGTTTGAATATCACAACTTCCTATTTCCTATACCCTGGCACAATATTATTTTTTTTCTTGTGTTTTCGCAGTAAATCGCAATTGGCATTTTGTTTTTCCTGCATAATTTAATGTATTTGTTGGCGTTAATACTGATGATGTTTATAGTGTTATTAGTACTACATTAAGTGTATTTTCTAATTTTCTTTATTCCCCTCTTCCTCCTCATCATTACCATCTCTGAAGCCGAACATGTATCCATTTTTTTTTTCTTTTCTGGGTGCATCTAGCCTTCGGTGTCACGAAGAAATGACAACCCCAGAAGGAAAGGACTGAAGAGACATGATACCATAATGATGAGAAAGGTTAACTAGATATACCAATAACAGTGTCTGAAGATAGGCGTCAGTCTGCTGAATTCATTAATAACTGTCACGGTTATACTTAGGTTAATGTCGGAAATCATTATCTCAACAGTTTACTTACTTATTACTTCTATTCTACCTGGGTAATATGGAACAGCTTCAGGGTGCACAATGCGTGGGTATATAAATTTATAACTCCTGCTCAATAGAAAGCACTAAGAGTTCTCAGTTGCTAATACATGAATGCATACGCATATTTGTGTATGTATACATATAAAGGCAAGCATGAGTGAGTGGTTCAGAAATTACTTTCGTAATAATGAATTCATAGGTTCGATCCTACAGCGTAGCATCTTGGATAAATGTCATTTAGCATAGCTTCGAATAGACACGCGCCTTGTTGGTGAAATTGTGCAGATGAAAATGTGTGAAAGCCTGTTGGATAGACTGTACCTGAAATTCAGTGATCCAACTTAGTCATACAGTGTTACACTGATTATGCTTTAGGATTACGACACTGAAATATTCAAGTATATACACTATGATTTAATTATCAAGAAGTTTAATTGATGGAACAAATATTGCGTGGTAGTTTGCCGTACGCTCTAATAATTCTCTTAATTCACCTCCTGCTTACTCTGGTTTTACCTACTTCAACAATGTATACAATATTCTCAGCGGTTCCTAGATACTTGCAGCATCTGTTGTTAGGTACAGAAAAAGTAGATAGACATTGATATTGATATTCGATTTTATCTTTATTGAAGACTTAAGAACATATGTACAGGTCAGATTCACTTCTGATGGATTGTTAGGAAGCTGTAACTATTTTCCCTTTGCTCAAAGTACTATAAATGTGTACTTGAGGTCATAAAAATTAGGAGACATTAATTGTATTTTCCTCAGCTGGTCGAAACATGTAACCTTAGAATTTCCTCAAAGGACTGAAAAGGTATTTACTGCTACAATAAACAACAGTACACAAAGGCTGTTACCCGGGAACATTCAAAGCGATAATATGGTTTTGTTTGACTTTCGTGTGATTCATTGTTTCTAGTATATATGAGAAAATTATAGTAAAATGTTTTGTTTCTTTACATATATATACATTTACACACACACACACACACACACATGAAATTTAATCATTCTACCACCGGTTTTGGTTCCTTCTGTGTAGCTTTGTTTATGAGAAAGCTGTTCGACACTCTCTAGTCACTAGTCACCACATTATATTTCACAATGATCTTGGATAAATATGTATACATTAGTGTATGTATGTAACTTAAATACATTTATAATGATTTCTGTATTTGTATTTCACAATAGTCTTGAATAAATAAATATCCATATGTGTAGCTATGTAAGTTTGATACACTTATTATTATTTATTTATTTAATACGTTTATAATGATTATGATAATAATAATTACAATAGTGCTGTCATTATTCGCTACAAGGTCACCGAAACAAGAACTAAGCAATAACATTAATTTGTTTATGGTAAGAGTAATGTCAGAAGTCAATAAACTGTAGAAAAGCTGAGATCATATACTGAGTCGGTATAAAGTTTCTGGGCAGAGAGAGAGAGAGTATTTTTTCTTTTTAAACTGTTAAACTTGAACAAAATATTTTCACTAAGTCGAGCGATCTTGCAGTTATCCACTACACACTAGTATAAACACACCAGTGTATACACTGATGTATTCATACAAACATACATACATACATACATACATACATACATACATACTTGCATAACTATGATTAGGTAGATAATGTGGGGGAACATTAAGGAACCTCCACACCTCCACCCGAAAAACAGTCAGTATTAATATTTCCATACCATATATTCACAGTTGCATTCACAAACCTAGAAATATAAAACACAATCGGAAACGTACTCCCACACCCACATACTTCTGCATCACACACCCAAATAATCAACCTCATGGGAGAGTTCTATAACGAAGGAAACACCCATACCGAACGAAGTGAATGGAAACCTCTATAGATAAAAAAAAAAGGAAAAAAATTGCTTATGTATCGAAATAGTGTGGCTTTCCAAATTCAGCTCTGTTCTTGATCAGCGGCCTATATATGTGTACACCCCACCATCCAAACAACACAAACCCCGATACATATGAATACTCACACCTTCACATAAGCGCATGTGTTTATACAGGCACGCATGCGTGTATATCTGTGCGCGCCTGCGCGTAACTAGAAGGTAGTACGCTTCCTTAGATATGAGGCTGCTTGTAGTGTTGGGTTTAATTCATCCAGTGGTTATTAAACGATCACTTTTTGCTTCTGGTTTCAGTTGTATATCAATGTATACAATATCATTTAACGTATTCGCTAATCTGTTGGCAATAACACTTTTAGGAAGGTTTTTCACCAACGTCTCAGTGTTCGTGTATACATGCATGCATGTATACATACATACATACATACATATGTACGTATGCATACATATACATATATAATGTCTCTCCCTATATATAATCTATATATTTATAGTATTTCTCTATATATATATATGCATATATATATGATGGACTCTCACGTTGAAGATGACATATTAGTGTTCAGTTTTTGCCAAACGACCTACACAAATGTTGTTTATAGTGATCAAATGCACGTGCTGTACATTAGCACCCTCTCTCCATCAAATCGACGCGTCAAGTGTCGAAGTGATCGCAGAAAAAGCCTGAGATGTGTTTTGTTCAATAACACAACTCACCACTCCGTTTAGGAATTGAAACCACGATCTCGTAATCGTGAGCGCAACACCCTAACCACTAGGCCGACAAAGCAAGGAAAGTGACATTCAACACATTTGGTAGGAGTTACATATATTATTTATATTATTTAGAACTAATTTCACTCAGCTCCATGCAACTTAAAGTTTCGTAGGATAGTAGGACGAACCCATTTCAACAGGCATATAAAAATGTATGCGTAGTTGTGTGGTAAGAAGCATGCTGCCCAACCATATGGTTCGGAGTTCAGTCTCACTGCGTGGCACCTTGGGCAAGTGTCTTCTACTACAGCCATGGGCCGGCCAAAGCCTTGTGAGTGAATTTGGTAGACGGAAACTGAAAGAAGTCCGTCATATATATATATATATATATATATATATATATATATATAT
>NC_068981.1:157545335-157549471 GCF_001194135.2 Octopus bimaculoides
GATTACAACTGGGGTTTATTTTTAAATTAAAATTTTTTTTTTTATTAAGGCACACATTATAAACTACAACAGTTTTATTTCTAAACATAAATAAATGAGTGGTGAAAAATTAATGCTATAAGTTTTAAACGAAATAGGGTCTGATCTATGGAACGAATGGGAGAAAACTGAATTTTTAATATATTTTCCACATTCAACGTCTTTATGAGTTATTCGTCAGATTGTTGATGATCGAGGGTGTGTAAATATTGGGCTGTATTTAGGGTATCAGATGGCCTTAATCTGAGCTGGTATATAATAATTACGGCGTCATAGTCCATGTAAAAGTATAATATTTCTCAGATACAGTAACACAGCAGATGTTATCTGTTCACAGAAGCTTGATGAAAGTCAATGATACAATTCAAGCCAACGAAGGAGCGCTTGCCCTAAGAAACAACACTGGATAATGTAGTCCTAGATACAGTTTTTTTTTTTAATTACCTGATAGTCGTAGTTTGGACGCCTTTGATACAAGCCCTGTTTAATCAGAGATGACTTGACCTAAACTGAGAACTAAAACAAAAAAGAGACGTTACGAAATATGTCAAGACAAAATTGATTTCGGCGAGATTTACCTTCAGAATGTTAAGAGTGGTCGTAAATACAGCATAGTACTAATGATAATAATAAGAATTATTTCTAAGATGGACAAGAGGCCAATAATTTTAGAGGGAGGGTGTTACATGATATTGATGTTGGCACTCCGTCGCTTACGACGTCGAGGGTTCCAGTTGGTCCAATCAACGGAACAGCCTGCTCGTGACATTAACGTGCAAGTGGCTGAGCACTCCACAGACACGTGTTCCCTTAACGTAGTTCTCGGAGATATTCAGCGTGACACAGTATGACAAGGCTGACCCTTTGAATTACAGGCACAGCAGAAAGTAAGAGTGAGAGAAAGTTGTGGTGAAAGAGTACAGCAGGGTTCGCCACCATCCCCTGCCGGAGACTCGTGGAGCTTTAGATGTTTTCGCTCAATAAACACTCACAACGCCCGGTCTGGGAATCGAAACCGCGATCCTATGACCGTGAGTCCGCTGCCCTAACCACTGGGCCATTGCGCCTCCACGTTATATGATATAGGCCACGGTATTTAACTAATACTTTGTTTCAACGACTCCGGAGGGATGAAAGGCAATGTTAGCCTCGGTCGAATTAGAATTCAGAAAGGGAAAGAGTAAGAAAATGTATTTCAGGTATTTTGCCCAACACACTAACGAATCTGCCAATCTATTGATCAAATAGTAATAATAATAATACTAAGTAACAATAATAATAGTATTGATTTCTTTATTAGGCATGGATGCGTGGTAGAGAAGCTTGCTCCCCAAACATGTGGTCTTCGGTTCAGTTCCGCTGCATGGCACCTTTAGCAAGTGTCTTCTGCCATAGTCCACAGCCGACCAAAGCATTTTGAGTGGATTTGGTAGACAGAAATTGAAAAGAATCCCGTTATGTGTGTGTGTGTGCGCGCAGGCGAGAGAGAGAGAGAGAGAGAGAGAGAGAGAGAGTATATGTGTGTATACATGTATATATATATATGTGTGTGTGTGTGTATGTGTGCATGTGTGTGTGTGCGTGTGTATGTGCGCGCTCGTATGTGTATGTGTATACATATATAGGCATGTGTATGTGTGTGCGTGTGCATGTAAGTATAGATATATAGATATGTGTGTATGTGTGTGTGTGTGTGTGTGCGTGCCCAACTACCACTTGACACCTAATGTTATTTTGTTTGTCCTCCTAACCTAGCCGTTCGGCAAGAAAAAATCGATACAATAAGTACCAGGCTTAAAAATATATATACAGGGGTTGATTTGTTCGGCTAAATCCCTCAAGGTAGTGCCCCATCGTGGCTGCAGTCCAACGACCAAAATAATTAAAAGACAAAAGATAAGGAGGCTGTTCGACCGTCTAGAAGTTGTATCTAAGCCACCATTAAATCACACCCTTTCTTTCTTAAATAAAAGGACACATTAGAAAATGTAATCCTGCATACAGAATGCTCTTGATAATGAGTGTGCCTGATTGGGTGTAACCTTGGGATAAACAACAACAAAAGTAACAACCACTTTAGGCTCATGTTGAATATATGCACGTGCAATATATGCAAACACATGCATACACATACGTGGACACGCAGGTACACGCACACATGCACACGCGCGCAAGCATATGAGCCAGTTATGTGGGATTCTTTTAACATTTTTAGATCTATCAGTGTGTTAGAGAGGGAGAGAGAGACGGGGAGAGAGAGAAAGAAAGAAAGGCAGAAAGAGAGAGAGAGTAACATGAATTATGTGTAGCACGTGAAATAGTTGCTCAACCAATAATTGTAACTCTTTTGTTTGTTTGTTTTTGTTTTTTTTCGTGATATAAAACCATGTTTTCTAAATTATAGAGTGGACTCAGTGCATTACTGCTAGTTATTTAATCGATATTTATTTGTCTAATCGATATCTATTTGTTTAATCGAAGAATGAAAAGCAGTTGACATTCGTAGAATTTGAACTCGGAACAGAACACCAAGGATGTTCTTTTTCTTTTTATTTTACAAGCTATAATTTCAGTCAATTTCCAACACAAAACCATCTCCAGCATCGTCCGTCCATTTCAGCTGCTTTCTTTCATCTTCATTACACCCCACTCATCTTCAACATACCCTGTTCGCTTTCGTTTCACCCTACAATCCTCACTACACCCAATCGTCTCTGCTCTATTCGGCTACTCCACCGGCTTAAATAGAGTAGTTAATGATATGAACATCGAATACTTTAAACTTCGCCAGAAATCAGATTGTCAATCAATAAGAATTAGAAGAAATGAACACTGCAATTTTAATTGCTAATTAGTTGGCATCCCCATGAGCTAAATGTACGGAATCTAATTAGAAAGTTATTGAAAACTACATTTTGCCATGGATTTATGGTTGGAATAGTTTTGCGGTTGGTTGATTAAGATAACCGATTCGTAATGAAACGCGTTGCAGACCACTTATTGAGGAAACATCGATATGAACAGAAACAAATAAATTTACTGTTTCCTCGTGCTTAAAAGAAAGAAAAAATAGCATCATCCAATAAGAAAACAAACCTATCAAGAACAATACCGAAAACAGATTGAAATGATATTATACAAAGTCAATAATATTTGGTATAAAACATTATATGAAATATAAACAAAATACAAATGAAATATGTATAAAATATAAACAAAACATAAAATACAAATACATGAAATATTAACAAACGATAAAGTGGAAACATATTCGTGCACCAAACGTTCTAAAGATTTGTTCTAACACCCTTTATGAAAGAAGCGAAGATTATGCAAATTATATGGAGTTCTCTAAATATAAAGATCTAATGAAAAAATTCCGACCAAGGCAAAAGCCTCAAGGTACCTGCTAACTAATTAAAAGAAGAAAAAAAAATGAATGTACAAATTACTTGAAGAGATAATACAAAACAAATATAAAGAATTTTTAAGTGTTTAATTTGAATCCAAGTGGACCGAAAATATAGGAGCTTTGTCTAAAGGGGTTGAGAAGTGAGAAGTATAATAGAATTTTGCAAGTTTGCGGAGATCGTAACGTAGCCCCGGTTAGAATCCGGAAAGCTAAATATCTTTTTGTTGAGAAATGTACGACGACATCATTCGTTGTTCGGACGGTTGTTTTTTTTTGCGTGAACTAAAATGGTGGGAGAAGACATTTTAATTA
This sequence comes from Octopus bimaculoides, assembly GCF_001194135.2. Lineage (NCBI taxonomy): Eukaryota > Metazoa > Mollusca > Cephalopoda > Octopoda > Octopodidae > Octopus > Octopus bimaculoides. The sequence continues at coordinate 157,549,099 of NC_068981.1, forward strand.
GGGGCAATGCGTGGTTTTATTTAGGAGGTAAATCTAAGATTGTGCTTTTTGACGGAACGCAGTGCAACTTGAGATACGATTAAGCTTTTAATTATTTATTTATTTATCATTTATATATTTTTGGCAAGCAAGATTTGTATCGAAGTAGATATTTTCTGTCACTCAGTTGCTGTATTCGTATTAAAGATATGACGTTGGAAAAAGAGCATATGTATGTGTGTGTATATATATATAAGAAATAGAAAGTCCTTGGTACATTGGTACAGTATTATATATTTGAAAATGAATAGAATTGGCTGTTCTGATAATATTTCCACTTTAATAAAGTGGAAAATTTATCAGAAAAGCTATTTCTATTCATAGATCGGAAGAG
>NC_068981.1:157549711-157556222 GCF_001194135.2 Octopus bimaculoides
TATGTATGTATGTATGTATGTATGTATGTATGTATGTATGTATATATATATATATATATATATATATGTATACGAATTCTAGTAGGACAATTTATTCTCTTAACAGCATCACTGACTGAATCAACAACTGCGAAAACAAACGATATGCTACATATGCACGCACACACGCACATACACACGCACATTTATATACACACGTTTAGACATACACACACAAATGCATAGATTCATACATACTGTAGATTCTTAAAGGCAATATGGAAAGTTAAATGGTGAAAGAAGTTATTTATGTTAGTGTTTCTCTAGGTGCCACCGCTTTTTCAAGGGAATGTAATAATTAAATAAACACACACATATGCACACGCACACGCACGGACGCATATTTTTATATATATACGTACACCTATTCTATGTATTTATGTATGTATAACGCATAGCTGACGGAGATGCATGTGTATAAACATGGCATATATTTTGGTTTTGGCACCGTTTCATTCGTCCTACCAACTTCACTCTCCAGTAATGACATCTCTTACACACACCATTCCTTCTCTGCAACCCACGAATTCCTTCAAGCAGAGCGAAATCGGGTGAAAATATTTCCAAAATGGTTTTATGAGAAAGCGTTATTATTTTCGGGATCAAAATATAGTGAAACCACAGCAGCAACGGCTGTAGCAACAGCTACAACAACAAAACAACTGCATTAATTGGATCATCGTCATCGTCATCGTCATCGTCGTCAAGAGCAATTCCAGTAACAAGAATAACTGTAATAACTGCAATTTTATTAACACCTACATACAGCAGTAACGATAAGATCAACAACAGAACGAGGAAACTTCTATGGTATCCTACAACCTGCTAGAACTAACAGCCAAATCTCCCTCAAATCATACCCTACGTCTAAGAAAAAAAAAAATAAGACACACTTGAAAATGTTGTCTCCAGGGACTGTTCCAAGGGGAGAGTATATTTAGACACCGCAAGTTAATGAATCGATAAGAAAGCTTCTATGTGTGCATTCGACCTGCCAGAAATAGCAAACAAAACACTCAGATTATATGCCACTACCGTCTTAAATCAGATTTGATAACGTAGTCCTTACAAAAAAGGGGAGGGGACGATCAAATTTGGACTGCCTTTGATCATAAGTCTTCTCGATCAGAGATAATATTGGGCTAAGCAGCATCGACAGCTGTAATAGTAGTAAAAAAACAGTGACACCACCATCACCGCCATTACCACCACCAGCGCCGCCGCCACTACTTCTACAAGAACTACAGCAACTACAACTATGTTAGTTATACAAACTGTGACACAGGCACAACTTCAGCAATCGCAGTTGTAATATAAACAGAGACACCACTTCCGCAACCACAACAACAAGTGAAATAGTGTAACCTCTAGTTATGCTGTAAAAATATAACAATAACAATACTTCTATAAACAAACTATAAAAATAAGAACAGCAACCAATGAACAACTGCTAAAACAGAAACGCATAAAAATATAATCCGGTTCGGAACCGGTAAATATCTTGTGAGATTATACATCGACATGTGGACGTAGTCTACCACAAAAGAAATATCACAGATATTGCTTTGTGGTAAACTGGGTGTTGCTCCTGAATACATGTCTGCCCTCTCTGCACCATCCAATGATCCTTCTCCACATAACAGAAATAATAATAATAATAATAATAATAATAATAATAATAATAATAATAATAACTTCAGTACCAGATACATTGCAGACGTTGCTGTCAGAACGTAAAAGGCGAGAACAAATACCGCAAGGAACGCTATCCAAAGCTCTCTAAGATTTTAGCCAATCTATTACCTTGGATTGGTCCTTTATTTATCAACCTTCAAAGGCATCAAAAGTAAGTTTACGCGGCAGAATGTGAAGTCAGAAATGAGAGAACCGGAATAAATACCGAAGGGTATACTATCCGACGCTCTAACGATCTCTGCTTATTGGCGGTAGAAATATCAGTAATGATAACATCAACAGAAATAAAACCAGTCACATCAAGAACGCTAACCTCACCAACATGAGCCAATGATAGAGCCTTCACCTTGTACGAAATGCTAGAAACAGCTGTCAAATTTCCCCTAAATCACATCCTATAATGTATTGAATGGACACATTGGACTATGTTGTCCAGAACAGATTATTCAAAAAGAAATGATGATATAGTTGTGGCTGGTTGATCTTTGATCATACATGTCTGTTCAATAAATATTGAGCAAGGGTTAAACAATGGCAAAAAAATAAACGAAAAAAAACAAAACAAACAAAAACGAAACAAAACACGAATTTGATCTCTCATTCCACTCTAAAACATAAATCTCTTGTTCCCTATTGCTAATCCATCTCTGTTATGATCTCTTTATTTCAACATATTTCTGAAATGTCTGGTCTTGAGTAGAGACCTCAGTTGCAAAGGTTTTCTGTTCATTTTCCTATTCTTCTCCTGCTCTTCAAACACCTCCAGCAGTTGTTTATCTCTCACTCGTTCTACAGAAAGGACAACTATAAAATTGTCGTCTAGCTCTGAAGTAATTAAAATAATTATACTCGGTGAAGTCAGTATAGAGAGCCTGTTTGGATGTTTGTAGTCCTGCCATACTATTCTGAACTGCTTGATTCAGTTCCAGTTTCTCAAATAGAATCTTTCGCACCACTACTCATACTATGGGAGGTAACGCTTCCGATCTTTCCTTCATATTTCCCTGAAAGTGTGTTTCAGAATTAGTTCGAATCCTCACCAAACTTTTAATCTTACTCTTTTGTTTTTTACAGGAATATATCTAAATTTGTAGAGATATGATACAGTGCGATCTCTTTAGATCTGCCTACAATCAGATTATCATCCTCATTTCTAACAGCTCAAAATTGAAGTAGAAGATCCTAAACAAGTCCCCACCTCATCACTTAGAACATTTGAGTATCAGATAGTAAGCACCATTCCGAGTTCAGTAAAGCCATGCCTCGTGTAGTAAATTCTAGGCAATTTAACTAGAAAGCCTCTTCCTTAACCTTCTGTACACTAAACGTCATCCACACGTTGCGTAAACTGCCTGACGCCAGATCTACTCTGCACCAATAATCAGTCTCGAAAAATTTTTGATTGGATCATGACAACATACTCAGCTTCAACAGTACATATTGATCTTGAACAATACAGGAAGTTGTTACAAATGTTAGAGTTTACCATGTGGCATTTATTTTTCTTCTAGACACAATAACATTGCCAAAGACTGCATCATATAAACTTCAAACTTGATCCGACCTACGTATTTCGAGCGTAACTCAACGGTGATACTGCTATATCTAAGACCATCCTAGACTACATACAAATGAAGACCATTTGGCTGTTGTGTAACTATTGCCCCATAAATATGTTGTTTCTCATGTCTATTACTTTCTGTCGATAATACAGCAAACACTGCTACTCTGAACTAACAAAGCTACATAACAGTTTCTAGTACAGTTTGCATGATGCAACCGCTTTCTCTTCATGCCTGTTATGTCCAATCCTTTGTTTCTAGAACTGCAGAACTCTGGAATTCACCTTCCCACCAAAATTTATTCCCTTAGCAAACACACATACGTATATACATATACATGTGCATGAATTTTTCGCTACATTGGCGAGGCCAACCGAAGTAATGTCACTGCCGATTGCCCCTCTGACTAATTCATAATAAAATATAAATAAAACAAGAAAAACCCACAGACGTGAGAAACGCTACCACCTTTACCGCTTCACCGCCAGTACTAACAAAACGACAACCAAAGCCGACAAAGGAGTCCCTGTGTTGTTTCTTGACCTGCAAGAAATAGCAGTCAAATCTCCCTTTACTCATTTTGTCTTGAAAAATGAAGTACATGTCGAATGATCATAAGTCTTCTGGGTCTGAGCTAAACTGGAACTAAAAAAATAACAACCACTGCTACTTACAACAGCAACACAGCCACTACTAACATACATTACAAGTGAAAACGCCCCCCACCCAACAACAATAACGGACCAACGTGTGAGCTTCTGCCTAATCACTCGACTTGCTGCAAAAAGCATTCAAATCTCCTCAAACCACACTCTACCGATTTAGGAGAAAAACTATTTGGATATAATGGTTTGGTCATGGCTGGAGCGTTTTGATTTTGGTTCTATTCAGACAGAGTTAACCTGGGCCTAAACTATATATATATATATATGTGTGTGTGTGTGTGTGTTTTAGCAACATAACAACTAGTGTCATAATAGCACTGACAACATCAACTACTACTACTACTGCTACTACTACTGCTACTACTACTGCTACTACTACTGCTACTACTACTGCTACTACTACTACTACTACTACTACTTCAGGTAAATTAACATTAGAACTAGTATCATCATACCACCGATAAAATAACCACTACTGAAAGACAAAAAAAGCTTCAACTGTCACACACAATCAAGGATGACTTGGCTGCATGTACCGTGCCTCCGCTAATTACTTTAGGTGCCTATGTAGTCGCGATCAGTCACAGACACCCACTCAGCTCTCTCACCTTTAGCCCAGTGAAACAACCAGCATGTAACAAGTGGGGGTAAAAGACTTTGATGAAGACATTTATTTATACATCCTGAAAAGATGAAAGGCAAATTGGATCTCAGCGGGATTTGAAATCGGCACGCAGGAAGCTGGAACAAACGTCATAACGCATTTTATCCGATGCTCTCATGCCTTCGCCAATCAACCGCCTTAACTGAGAGACTGTACCACTACTAAAAAGTAAAAAAAAAAAAAAGAGAAGTAACAACGTTTATAGTATTAATATTCCCACGAACAATTATATAACACAAACAAAACTTTGGGCCCCAACCAGCAACAACTACCTCTAGCATCGTCATAGCATCTCTACCACTCAAAACCATCGGCATCGTAATCACTAAAAACACCAAACACCAATAACAACAAACACCAGCATGGTTTAATATGCCCACCAAAAACGACGCCATGTTGTCTCCAGTAACGACTGGTATTTGACTCCCCCAACTCCTACCTATCTCAACTCATTTTACTGAAACTTTCTCAATAGGGGGCGATGATGCAGTTGTTTGTTTTTGTATATGTTATCGTCATTGTTGTTGTTGTCGTTGATTTTTGTGATGTTTTTTTTTTGATATTGTTGTTTTTGTTATTGTCGTCGTCGTCGTCTTAGACATGAGCGAGGATGATGTTACAGAAGACTTTAGACATTGCCTAACACACATTTAATAGTTTGCTTAAAACTCGAATATTAATACAAGCCCCAGACCAGTCCTGACATATTAAGATATAGTCTCACATAAACACAAGCACACCCACTACACACACACACACATACCCAAACACGTACGCACACATACACACATACGTATATACATATACATGTGTATGTAGCTATGAACATATCTGTAAATTGATATAATTACATAACGTAACAATACAATACATGCATACGCTCACTCCTGCACACACATTCACACCTATATAAATATATATATATAGGTATAGACTTGAATGTATAATGTGTGTACATGCGTATATCTAGATATATATTTACAGTTAATTATATCTACTATACATTTCCATTATAGTACACACATATATGCATATATTTCAACGATATATATATATATAATGGAGGAGAGAGAGAGAGAGAGAGAGAGAGAGAGACAGAGAGAGAGAGAGAGAGAGAGAGAGAGAGAGAGAGAAAGAGAGAGATAGAGAAAGAGAGAGAGATAGACATAGATAGAGAGAAATCTGTGTTTATTTACCCAAACATTTATCATACATACATAAAAACGGACGCGCACACACATGTATATATATGTGTGTATATTGTCACTGTGTGTGTACACACACACACACACACACACACACACATATATATATATATATATATATATATACACGTGTGTGTGTGTGTGTGTTTGCATTCAAACATACGCAACTGGCTAATAGTCTAACTATGCCTAAGCGAAATCATTACACACACACACACACAAATATATATACATATACATACATACATATATATATATATATATACATATACATACATACATATATATATATACATACATATATATATATATATATATATATATATGTGCATATATGCTTGCGCGTGTGCTTCTTCCTTTCTATGTGATGTTTAGTGGTTTCTGTGCGTGAACTGTAGCTATGTAGATTTCAGATAAGCAATCTGGTGCACAGATTTTTTCTTATTTGGCATTTATATTTATTTCACTGTGAAGACACAAAGACACACACGCACATACACGTGCGTGCGCGCACACACACACACGCATACATACACGCACACAAATATCACTCCTTAGAAAACATAAATATATGTATTAATATGTATGTACGTGTGTATGCATGCGTATGCGCGTATGTGTGTGTGTGTGTGTGCGCGCGCGCGCGTGTGTGTGAAAGTGCATGTATGTGTGTGTGTGTGT
>NC_068981.1:157556232-157556819 GCF_001194135.2 Octopus bimaculoides
TGCGCGCGCGCGCGTGTGTGTGAAAGTGCATGTATGTGTGTGTGTGTGTGTGAGAATGTGTTGGTGTATGGATCGTTATGACCATTAACCTTTAAATACAAGGTCGCTAAGTTCGTGATGAAACTCTTCAATGTTCGTATATAACGTGTGTGTGCGTATGTGTGTGCGCGTGTATGTGTATGTGTTGTGTGTGTGTGTGTGTCTTTATGTGCGTGTGTGTATAGACGGACATAAATGTAAATATATACACACACACATGCACTCAAGAGCGTGTATGTCATTATATGTATGGATGTATATATGTATATGTACATATACGTACATATGTATATACGTATCTTAGTATATATGTATATATATATATATATATATATATATATATATATACACACACACACATATATAAATGTACATGGAAGTATGTACACGTATATATATATTTGCATGTGAACACGCACATATGCATTCGTATTTGATAAATTCCTTGCAAAAGCGCTTGATGTCACTATATAACGAACAAATATGTGTGTATTTCTAAGTGGGATGTATATTTGTATGTATGTAGGAATGTATGTATGTATATATAT
>NC_068981.1:157557479-157562120 GCF_001194135.2 Octopus bimaculoides
GCATATATACATACATACATACATACATACATACATACAAACATACATACATACGCACATGCATACGTACATACATGCATACGTACATGCATATATACATACATACATACGTACATGCATATATACATACATACATACATACATACGTACATGCATATATACATACATACATACAAACATACATACATACATACATACATACTTACATACATACTTACATGCATACGCACATGCATACATACATACATACATACATAATACCTACATGCATACGTACATACATGCATACGTACATACATACATACATACATACATACATACATACATATATATATATATATCTTTTACTTGTTTCAGCGATTAAACTGCAGCCATGCTGGTGCACCATCTTGAAGAATTTTTAGTCGAATGTATCGACCTCAGTAGTAATTTTTAAAATCTCGTACTTATTCAATCGGCTTATTTTGCCGAAACGCTAGGTTGCAGTGACGTTAGCACACTAACACCGGTTGTGAATCGGTGGTGGAGATAGCAAACACAGATACAAACACACACACACACACACACATACATATTTATACGACGGTCTTCTTTCAATCTACCAAATCCACTTACAAGGCTTTGGTCGGCCAGAGACTATTGTAGAAGGCACCTGCCCAAGGTGCCACGCAGTGGATATGTATATACGCACACAAATGTGTGCTGAATGTGCGTTTGCGCGTATGCCTCGCATCTGTAAATCTCATAATGTTCAAAACATTAACTACAACAAAACATTTATCCAACATATATAGTAACTTTGTAAAACTTACACAAGTATCCTGAATATTAAAGAAACTCATTAAAATCATTAAAGTTAGAAGTAGAACAACGGTAAAATTTACTAAGACGGCTACAACATACAGAGACTACAAACAAAAGAATGAAGAACGAAAGCATATTCCCTATAAATATGGAATGTTCCATCTCCTGCTGCCTGATGAGATATCTTCCATGTTTTGATATTAAAAACAGGTTGGCTGAATCTGGCAGTGACAACAGCGCCAAAAGAATAAAACGAAAGCTTATTAATGTTGAAATAGAAAATTACTATTTGTAAATCTCTCAACGAGAGACATTCAGTAACAGTACTCTAGAGTAAAGATTATCTGCCAACATAACACGGCAGTCCTGGCAAGGACGAATGTTACTGCTATACGGTACTGGTTATACGTTACTGGCTATTCGACACTAGTGTGTCGTATAGCCAGATGGAGACGATGTTTCCTGGGGCTAGTACCATTCGTCCTTGCCAGGAATGTCACGTTTTGTTGGCAAATAATCTTTACTTCTTAATGCTGCCTGGGAACATAGAAAAGAAATTCGTTTCATTCTATGTGTATTCAAAAATTATATAGAGAATGAAAATTATGAAACATATAAAACTAAAATTAAAGGAAGATATTGAAATGTCTAGAAGTAAAACACTATACTCCAGGGAGTCACAGCGTGAGAGTTACGTCACCCGTTTAGAATGGTGACCAAGGTCAGAAACAAAGCTAACAACCATAACGGAAGTGACGGAAGGGGAATGAGATGCAGTCAACAACAACAAGTGATGATCATTGGATAAAAGAAGAACCCATGTCAACCACTGAGAGTGGGAGACGTAAATTATATGATTTGAGGGAAGTTGGTTGCTATTTCCAGCAGATCAATAAGCATACATACATACATACATACATACATACACATATATATATATATATATATATATATATATACGTGTGTGTCTTTAAGTGTGTATATGCATGTGTGTGTGTGTGTGTGTGTATGCGTGTGCGTGCAACTGTATGTATGTAAACAAGAAACAATAAAGAAAAGAGAATACGCAATACTGAAAACTGTCATATAGTTTACAGGAAATCGAAATTCCACAAATCTATCTATCTGTCTGTCTGTCTGTCTGTCTGCCTGTCTGCCTGCCTGCCTACCTGCCTGCCTGCCTGTCTGTCCGTCCGTCTGTCTGAATGTATGTATGTATAATATGAATATGTGGTGTAAGAATGCTAAAGGAATTTTATCACAAAAATTAGCGACATCGTGCGTACACGTTAGTGTTTATAACTATCTGATAACTATCTAACAATAATTAAACACACACATACACACATACACACATACACACACACACATGTACACAAGCACACACATGCACGCATACACACACACACACACACACACATGCGCACGCGCACACACACACTGATGCATACACACGTGCGAGCACGCACTAACACACGCTCACATATGGAGAAATCGAGAGGAGTGACAAGGAGAGAAAGACGGAGAGTGAGAGACAGAGAGAGGAAAGAAGGAGAGAAAGAGACAGGAAGTAAGTAAGAGTGAGAGAAAGAGAGAAAAAGAAGTAGCAACAAGAGGAATGAAAAAAAGCGGTAGGAAGAAAGAGAAGGAGAATGAGGTGAAAGCTTATAAAGTATAAAGAAGAAAAGGCAGATCGAGGGAGTGAGAATAGAATAGAGGAAGAGGGAGAGAGAGAGGGGGAGAAAGAGAGATGAAGAGAGAAAATGGGGGCGAATCAACTATTTCCTGTACAGATGCAGAAAGGACCAAATTTCAATGCGAAACTAAATGTCAACGGCGTAATTGTTTATTCAGGATTTAGCAACGTTGCCATTCAGGTAGATGAAGACTTGTTTTTATAAAGGGGAAACAGCAAATACTATTTCGGGTGTGATACAAAGGGACTATAAATCGTCAGATCCTTAACAATAAGCAGTAATAATAAATAAGAAACATTAGTACCATGAAAGAAATGGAATCTTTACTATATATTCTAAAGGAAAATTATTTTAAACTACGATGAGTTACTTGTCAATTCAGCGGGGGAAAAACAGCCTTGAGAATTTGAGCCAGTGAGAAAGAAATGCGTTTGTCATTTGATCTGCGAGAAATTACAATAACTTCAAATCACACTTTGTTGTAAATATGGGGAGGGCACCTTTGATATTGTGCTTAGGTAAAAGTTTTGTAATATTTTGGTAACTTGTTTGCTTTGTTCGTCAAGTTACAGCAAAAGCAGCGTAGCATTAAGAGTAGAGGCTTTCGTGTTGCATTATCTCAAGCTGCCTTTCTGCCAGTTCTTTGATCCCACGCTGATACTAGTTCTTGTCTTTCGAGGCGAAGGACTCCTTCACTGAAGCTTCCACCTCCTCTTGGTTGATGAAGCATCGCGAGCGAAGAAAGTGAATCATGGATCAGAACAAGTAACAATCTAAGGGAGATATTTCCGCAAGAAGTGGCTAAACAAAAAGCCAGCTTCCGGAATATGTCACTAAACATGGATGTTTGGAACACAAGGTGATACTCTGATGGAATCATGTGGTGATAATTCACTACGAGTTCGTTTCGAGCATTCGAACCATCGATGCTAACCTGTACTTCGAACAGCTGGAGCGGATGTAAGCCATCGTTCGGCAAGAATACTCGACAATGTGTATTCTTTTATGCAGCAAGACAACGCAAGACCTCTGAAGTTCAGTTGACAGAAAGTAGGGGATTGTGATGTTCATGCCTCTTCCATTAGCTACATATTTCTAGTAAAATGGCTGCGACAAAGAAATTAAAATGGCTTGCGGCAAGCCCAATTGCGCTCGCTAAACACTCCAGTGAAATATTGTGATTGTCTCTGACAAGGTACTAAAACGCTTACATGAGGAATAAGCTATATGACACTCCATGAACATTTTCGAAGAACATTAACATTAATACAGTACATATCGTAAACAGCTTCGGCTATGAACTGAAACTGTTTGCGGAGTGCTTATCTTTTATGTAGTGTATACGGTCCACCTATAACAAGATCTATATACATACACTTATTGCAGTAGGACGCAATTGATCACTTATTTCCATCCAGACTACATTATCCTTTATGTCCTACCATCATTAATATAACGGTTCAATTTTGGGAAGATTTAGCAGCCGACCCTATAGAGAGGCCTTTATCGACTTGCCACTACAACGCCTAAGTTCAAAGGCGTTCCAGTCATGACCACCCTGTCTAGATTTTCTAATGTATCTTTAATAATGTATAGTGTAAGTTGAGGGAAATTTGACTACAATTTCTAAACCACATAAAAACTGCCTCATTGATTTGAGTAACATATATCAACTGAATTTGTTTACTAAGACATAGATTTTCGTAAAAACTGTAGCGATCAGATGTGATATACAGCAAGTATTAAATCGGCACATAATTCGACCTTAGTTTTTTTTTTTTTTCAAAATTTAAGATATTTATGTCACATTTTAATCTGTCTTATATAGTACACATTAAGATAAGTGATTTCAATCCTAAATATTTTTATAGACATTGAGATGTATACATTTCTGCATATGATCTGTTAACATGGGAAAGCTAGCAAACTAGCGGTAGACTTAATACTGAGATAGCAACACTGAAAGTGATCAAATAATGTTGAACAAGAAGGGCCAAACTGGTGGAAAGGAATTCTTCAAAACTACGAGTAATTTTAAAAGTTTTGTTATTCTAAGCATAAAAATGATAATATCAAAAGTATATGAGCGCGTGTGTGTGTGTGTGTGCGTGAGTAAGTGTGTGTGTGTGTGTGTGTGTGT
>NC_068981.1:157562330-157564442 GCF_001194135.2 Octopus bimaculoides
AGTCATCTGACTGCGGCCATGCTGCAGCAGCGTCTTTAGTCGAACAAATCGACCCCAGGACTTATTCTTAGTAAGCCTAGTACTTATTCTATCGGTCTCTTGTGCCAAACCGCTATGTTGCGGAGACGTAAACACTCCAGCATTGGCTGCCAAGCGATGGTGGTGGTGGGGGGGGGGACAAACACAGACACAAAAATACATGCATAAACACATACATACATACATATATATATATTATATATGACGGGCTTCTTTCAGTTTCCGTCTACCAAATCCACTCACAAGGCTTTGGTCGGCCCGAGGCTATAGTAGAAGACACTTACCCAAGAAGTCACGAAGTGGGACTGAATCCGGAACCACGTGGCTGGGAAGCAAGCTCCTCACCACACAGCCACTCCTGCGCCTGTCATTGGACTGCCTTGTAGGGTGTAGTCGAAGAAATCGACCCCAGTGCTTATTTTTTTAAGCTTAGTACTTATTCTGTCAGTGTGTTTTGTCGAACCGCTAGTCAACTCTGATGCAAATGAATCAACACCAGCTGTGAAGAGAAGAGTGACAAATACACACGCACATAGATATATACATATAGCTTACAGTTTCCATCTGCCAAACCCATTCACAATGCTTGTGGGTGGGGGGATTCCCCAAGGTGCCACGCAGTGAGACTGAACCCAAGATTACATGGTTGGGAAACAAATGCACACACGCTCGCGCACACACATACATGTATGTATAGGCCTCACAGAGATTATTTTGTAGACATAGGTCTAATAGAGAGAAGGCGCATGGCTCAGTGCGTAGAGTGCCAGACTTACAATCGTGTGGTTGTGAGTTCAATTCCCAAACCGGGCTGTGTGTTGTGTTCTTGAGTAAGACACTTTATTTTCAAGTTCACTCAACTTTAGAAATGATTTGCAACGTTACTGATGCCAAGTTGTATCGGCCTTTGCCTTTCCCTTGGAAACATTGATGGCGTTAGCACGCCAGGAAAAGTGCCTAGCGGTATTTCGTCTGTCTTTACGTTCTGAGTTCAAATTCCGCCGAGGTCGGAAAGACTTTGCCTTTCATCCTTTCAGGGTCGATAAATTAAGTACCAGTTGCTGTACTGGAGTCGATCTAATCGACTGGCCCTGTCCCCAAAATTTCAGGCCTTGTGCCTAGAGTAGAAAATATTGATGGCGTGGAGAAGGAAGGCTGGTATGCATAAGCCACTGCTGGTCTTCCACAAAGCAGCCTTGCCTCGGAGGGGAACTTCTTGGGAGCGTTACTATGGCTAGCTGCGACCGAAGAAGCTCTTTAATCTTTACTCTGCTCTTTTGGTCTAAAAGCATGTGGGAACCCACAGATAAGGCTTCAGGTGATAAGCTAAACAATCAATGCATGGTTATGGGAAGTCACTTAGTTGTTTCACTCTAGGATAGCTATGATTGGACAGATCTATCTTCAAAGACATTCCAAGAGCGATCATTCCATAAATTTATGCATCCAAGACTGAATTGACCCACGTGTCCTAAGTTTTTTGTTTTCTTTTCTTTTGAATACAGTAGGATGTGATTTCAAAGAGCTTTGGTTAGTATTTCATGCAGATCAAGTAAACACGTAGGAACTAACTTGTTGCCTCGAGATAAAACAGCTCTTTGGTGCTAACGAGATTGGTTAATAGTAAAGTGAAGATAGACAGAAGTGCATTAGCAAATATTCATATATTGACATACGATGTGCGTGATGTCTGGGTGTATGTGTGTGTGAATGTGTGCGTGTGTGTATATGTGTGTGTGTGTATATGTGTGTGTGTGTGTATGTGTGCGTGTGTGTGCGTGCGTGTCTGTGCGGGCCTGTGTATATGTGTGTATTAAGAAGAAGAAGAAACACTTCATTGAAATAGACATGTGAATAGTTTGATAAAGAGACATTCGCTTAGACAGAGACATACTCAGACATACTCGCAAAATACACATAAATTCACACCCAAACACATATACACATACTTAGACACAGTCAAATGTGTGTGTATGCATAAATACAGATCATACAAACACACACACACATATATATATATAAATGCATACATATACATATGTATATACATACAAGTATACATATATATATATA
>NC_068981.1:157564834-157565615 GCF_001194135.2 Octopus bimaculoides
ATATATATATATATATATATATATATATATATATATATATATATACATAAATGTATGCTTGTATATGTATGTATGTATGTATGTATGCGTGTGTTGGTTATGTTTAGATAGATAGAAAGTTAGACAGATAAACAGACGTTTGTAAGTTGTTGCGATATGATAAAAAATAATGTCAGTTTTGTCAAGCCAGTGTGTAAGACACACCATCAACAACTGGCCCAACATTTCTAGCTAGTTGCTACATTGCTATAAGACAAGATGGCGTATAAAAACAATATACAATACAATTGATAGAAAAAAATTGCTGAGCCTGAAAGACCAGAAAGAAGTACTGTTATCATGGAATGTATGCTCACATATAAAAATAAAGAATACTTGTGGAAGTTGGAAGAATTCTGTGAAAGAGTACCCTTTTCTGTACAAGCACAACAAACCTGATATTGTCCTCTGAGACAGGGAACAAAACTCGTGTAGTGTTGTGTGAACAAGCTACTCGGTATATATATCTTTGGTGAATTTGTACGGAAGAATATCAACTATGAATAAAATATAAGCACAAGAATAGCCACGTGGTTAAAGAGTTCGCTTTGTAATTTCATGTTTCTTGGGTTCGATATTCTGCTGTGCCAGTTCTAGGGCAAGTTACCTTTACAGTAGCTTCGAGTTAACAAATGGTTTAAGTGTGGAATTTGGTTAACGTAAACTATACTGAAGCCCAACGAATATATGTAGGCTAACAACGGTTTGACTACGTTGCTTTCTGTTTCTTCTGTTATATATA
>NC_068981.1:157566138-157571312 GCF_001194135.2 Octopus bimaculoides
TATATATATATATATACATATATATATATATATATAAGTGTGTGTGTGTGTGTGTGTGTGTGTGTGTGTGTGTGTGTGGGTGTGTGTGTAGCACATGTAGGAGAAATTACGATAAATACAATTTTATATTATTTGTTGCTATGTGTATATATACACACATATATATGTTGTGTGTTTATGTTTATTGACGTAAATCGGTGTGTCAAGCAGTGTCCCATCATGTCATCGTACTAATATGTAGCACAGAAATTGCTAAAATAATACCAGACTAAAATAAATTCTGAGTACAATACGACCAGCTAAACCCATCTGTGATAGCGTCCTGTAGTACATCAGCATGGATGCAATCCAATGACTAAAACTAGTAAAATAATGAATTTGTATAAATCCTATAGACACACGGTTCCGATGATAGACTCGAGCCTTTAACACACGAAGCTATATTGTAAGGTACTTATATATCATCCAACGGAGTTTACCAGCAAGAATAACCGCTTCATCAACAAAATTCTGATCAGTAATCCTAGTTTCACTAATGAAACTAAGACTATCCTTGTGAGTCTCGTGGATGTATTAAGCAGTGCTTTCCTTTCACTAAGCGAGGAAGCGGAACCACTTGACCATAGAGTTTCTTGAGTCAAGACAAAGCTCCAGTGTTTCGTCGGCTTCCTGGAAAACTTCATCTTGTTTGTCTTTGTTGTGGGGAAAAAATGTCTAGATTGCTGACCGCTTCGCTTACCTCGGTAGAGTGCTCCATAACAACATTAGCTGCGGTTCCGAAGTTTTTTAAGACTCGGACGTACTGGTGCAAGAATGTTTGGTGTCCCCGATGTCTGAGTAGGTGGACAAAAGTTCGAGGTCTTCAGGTTTATGGTCCTCCCTGTCTTGCTTTATAGTTGCGAGACTTGGACACTTCTTGGAACCTTTAGGAGCCAGGTCCCAAGGACTCCTTGGTACCAGGATGCTTCACAGGGTTCTGGGTTACCATTGGTCAGATTTGTACCCAATCAACGACAGTTCTCATAAACTGAAATGTGTTCTGTTACGCCCAAATCTTTAGCGAAAAACAAAGCTGTTAAATCTCACTTTCTACCTTTAACTTGTTGCAGTCATTGGAGACAATGTTAGAATGAGGTTATAGTGGAGACAATGTTAGAATGAGGTTATAGTAATGTGTAAGTCAGAGTAAATCTAATTCACACTCATTGCTGGCTTTACTACTACTACTACTACTACTACTACTACTACTACTACTACTACTACTACTACTACTACTACTACTTTATTCACCGTATACATACAATACCTCATTCATATATATATATATACACTTATACGTGTGAGTATATGTATATACATATATATATATATATATATATATATATATATATATATATATATATATATATATATATATATATATATATACAGAGAAAGAAAAAGAGAGAGGTAGATAAATATATATAGCTATAGACAGATAGATAAATATGCTCACACCCATACATCCACACATACCCATACCCACACATACCCATACCCACACATACCCACACGCACAAACACCCACTCACACTTATTTACATATTACGTATGGATGCATGTTTTGATAAGCGTATGAGTTGGATACCATTTATACAGAGAGAAACATGCATGCATTCCGATCAAAACAAAACATTTGTATTGTATGAAAATATTATAGTCCGATCTTGTGATGTTCTATAGCTTCTCGAAACTTCGATTTCATGCTTAAAATATCTGTCACTCGATTTCTATTTTTGATTAAGTATGAACATTCATTCTATCTGTCCTCCAGTCTTTTGTCTATTATCAATTCTGTCTGTCTCTCTCCTTCTTTTCCATGTGTATGTGCTGAGTGTATCTAAGCATGTATGGTGAGAGAGAGAGAGAGAGAGAGAGAGAGAGAGAGAGAGAGAGAGAGAGATACATAGACGCACATGCTCTTCTGTATATTAATGATCGAACTCTGCACGTCACGTGTATTCGTCACTGAGGGGATCAAATCAGGTCGAAACACCGTGTCTAGCGAACCCCTAGCGTTCTGAGCGAATCCCTGTGGTTTCACCCCACCCCCCACACACTCATCGTTAAGAGATTTCTCTAAGATAAAATATTACAGCTAGTATCTTTCTACGTTTGTATACACAACATAATATTACACTCACCGGTATTCTAGCTGAATATTCTAACGCAAGTGTTGTCATTTCAGTCCTCTCTAAACCTCTGTAACCTCCGTATGTATTGTCATCAAAATGCAGTATAGATTGACACTGATACTATATATGCACAGCTTTCGAAAACAACCACAAGCTGAATATGATAAGATACTGTTCTCTTTCACGAAAATACAATGTCACTAGTTATCGCAATCTATACATCGTTTTAGACGATCTTATCTGGAGAACACGTATATAGAATATTGCCAACAACTGTATCACAATGATTAAGGCTTCTTAATTAGGGCTAGAGTTATTATAGCGAGGTTCAATTATTCTCCTACAAACATTACGCCCGGAATAGGGGTGCAGGGGATGCAAGTGCATCACCTAAATTTTGGTAAGGTGTAAAATCAAAATTTGAATCCCTACTTATTTTTTTCGTATTTAGAAAACAGTGCGTAAAAAGCGATCTGTAAAAACTAGCTTAAAGTTAGGTTTCTTCTCAAAGAACAAAAAACAAAAATGAAAGACAACGAAACCTTGTTCGTAAAACGATTTGAACCTGGGTTTGCACCCCCTAGCAAACTTAGTTCCCGAGCCAGTGTCTACAAAACTCACGCGCGACCTGCAACGGATGGGAAACCGCTGCTTGCTGCTTCTCATAGAAACGCTGTAGATCACACTGAAAAATAATGTATAACAGCCTCCATTCAAGTTAGTAACTATTCATATCTATGTCATACCTGTTGTATTCTGTACTAAAACCTTTCTCTACTTATTCCTCCTCACAGTTGCAATCACGCCAATGCATTTCCGTCAGACGACAACTTACATTAATTCAAACTGAACATTAACTGCGTAGATCTTACCAGTTTTGAAGGGTGGCCTGCTTAATAAAAGTATATTTCTTCAATATTTTTTTTCTCTGGTTCCCATAACTTGAACGGCTGAAACGGATGACGTATTTTCAATAACTTTTTTTTTAGGTTTTACCATTGACTTTGACAAACTTCTTTCAAGAAATTAAAAATATGGTGTTTTTGTTTTAAATCTTATGAGTCCTAATATATAAATATAGATATATTAACTTATAACAAAATAACCTAGAGAGAAATATACGATGTTATTTGGAATAATGTGACACAATAGCATCTGAAGATAGGATCTTCGGTTGTCATCATTGAACAAACAATGAGTGAAATAATTACCCATTTGATTCAATTTTAATGCTTGCTTTAAAACGTTATGTCAAACTTGTTATAAAATCTAGCAACCATATGTAAAATGTGTTATATGTCTGAGCGCACGTGCGTACGTGGGCGAGCGCGTGTGTTTTAGGCTTGCCTCCAACTTAATAGATCAACTCTCATTAAATGAGCATCATCTTCCTGCAGGCTAATATAACATTAACTATTTAATACTTTTTATAAGCTACACTTCTCAGTTATGTTGATGAGAGCCATGAATGAGTGTTTAATTAAATACTAACATAACTTTCTGCCAGAAATATAAATAATATCCTCTATAACAAAATAAAGAAATAAATAAATCTCAGAAAACAGAATTTAATGTAAAATAAGAAGGTTCTTTACGCAAATTCACAATGATATCAAATTAACCATAATTGTAAAAGGCTTTCACAAATATTTCTAATTTCCTTGTGCATTTCTTGAAAAATAAGATAATTAGGTACACACACGCACATATATTGCACATATGTTTTATTTATTCTTGAACTCTGGGACAAATAAGGCCTCTCACCTGGTTTCCATGGTGCATAAGTGACCGAGATCACCACATTCTCTTGAACAGAATGGCGGTTTGTTGCAGAGTTCAAAGCCAGTAATTTTTAAGGGTAGGGGACAGTCAATTACATTGAACTGCATACTCGACTGGTACTTTATTTTATTGATACCGAAACGATAAGAGGGAAAGTTGACCTCGGCAGAATTTGAACTCAGAAAGTAAAGAGCCAGAAAAAAATGATATTATACATTTTATCCGACGTGCTAACGATTCTGCCAGATAGCCGCTTGCAGACTTAAGTATTATTCTTTTATTCACAAGGCGGTGAGCTGGCAGAAATGCTTAACGGTATTTCGCCCGTCGGTACGTTCTGAATCCAAATTCCGCCGAAGTCGACTTTGCCTTTCATCCTATCGGGGTCGATGAAATGAGTACCAGTTACGCACTGGGTCGATAAAATCGATTAGCTCCCTTCCCCAAAATTTTTCAACGTCTTGTGCCTTGAGTAGAAATAATTATTCTCTTATTCATGCACTGGTTTCAGTCTCTAGAGACAGAGGTCATACTGGGGCAATGTATTCGGTGTGAACTTGATTCTATCAGCTTTGGTATTTCATTGTAACTTATTTTGCCAAACGCAGGAATATGACAGGCCAAGTCGATTGGGTAGGATTTGAACTCTGAACGTAAAGGAATGAAGCTAGCAACCACAAAGCGGTTTGTCTGATGCTTTGTTTCATCAGCCTAATATATTTTTGAATTTTTATATTTTTTTTACTACTTTCAGCCTGTGGGATATATCAATACCAGGGCACAGACAAAGACTATATTCTTTTATTTTTTAAATTCCTTTATTTATTTGTTATTTGACTGCGGCCATGCTGGAGCACTGCCTTGAAGGGTTATAGTCGAACAGATCTCAGGACTTATTTTTTAAGACATGTACTTATTCTATCTGACGCTTTTGCCGAACCGCTAGCTTAAGGGAGCATAAATCCACCAACACCGGTTGTCAAACGGTGACGGGGAGACAAACACACACACACACACACACACACACACATATATATATATACGTCCGACGGGCTTCTTTCAGTTTCCGATCAAGGCTTTGGTCGGCCCGATACTATAAGTAGAAAACACTTGCTCAAGTGTGTCACTGCGTGAAACTGAACCCGGAGCCATGTGATTAGGAAGCAAGCTTCTAACCACACAGCTACGCCTGCACCTAGTGCGTATATATATATATAT
>NC_068981.1:157571479-157575852 GCF_001194135.2 Octopus bimaculoides
TGCATAATGCTTATTTATGTGTGCAAACAAGAAAGGCAGAAACAGGCAGAAACAAGGAAAATGCCCCATGTATTTGAATACTATGCAAATATTCTTTTAAAAACTTTTCATTTAATTTTTCCAAAATTAAATTTTTTCCATACTTAAAGTTGAAAAAGTCTCAATGACTGAAACCGGTACTAAAATGCTTTTTATGATAAAATTATTTTAGTATTTCCACCTTGACTTATTTTTGCCTATATATATATATATATATATATATATATATACACACACATACATGCGTGTGTGTGTGCGTACTTGCGTGTGTGTGTCTGTGTGTGTGTGTGTGTGCGTGGTGTGTGTGTTTGCATGAACGACGGAAAATGAATGGATAAATACATAAATGAATTCTTTAAATAATAAATGGGATAGAAACAAAGAATAAGTGTGAGGTGATAAATGATGTCGGTACAAGGATATCTCTGAATTGAATAAACAGACGTGAGAGAGAGAGAGGGGGGGGGAGAAAGAGAGAGGGAGAGGTGGAGGGAGGTAGTGAAGGGGTAAGAGCTGAAGAAAAATTGTCTGTTTATTGAAATGTTCGGCGGTAGAAATAAAAAACTAAACGGAGAAAAGAAGGAAAGTAAAATGTAATATAGAATAAGTGGAGAAAGAAAATGAAGAGAAGGTAAGTAGCAAATAAGAAACGAAAGGAAAAGAAGAGTAAAGGTCAAACTTAAGAAGAAATGAAGAAGAATATGATGGAAAAGTAGAGTAAAACTGGTGGGAGAAGAACGAAAGAAAAAGCGTTAACACAAGAGGAAAAATGGAGGAAAAGATTTAAAGTGAAAAGGAGAAACAAGAGAAACACCTTGGAATTGTCGATGGTATAGTCGTATGTTTATAGTCTGAAAGGCGGCGGGAAGAATGGTGTAGGTTATATCTTGGTAGCTGTCGTTCTTTAACCCTAGGACAACCCTGATTGAGTAGACTTATGATCAAAGGCATTCCGACCATAACTATCCTGTTGTTTTCCTATATTTAAGGAACATAGGACCTCATTATCTAATGTGTACTTATTATCAGACGATAGGGTGCTTTGTGGGAGATTCAGCTGCTATTTCTTGTGGGATGAGGGGGTCCTTCGTTGGTTCGGCACATCGTGAGAGTTGGAGATGCTGTTACTTGATGATTTGGAGTTGAGATTAACAGCCATTGATATCGCTGGTTGTGGTATCGTTAGAGATGTTGATGGTGGCGTTAGTGGCGATTTATGGAAGGCGATGACGGTGATGTGTATAGCGGCGATTGGGTCGAAAATAGTTGTTTGTGTTGTTGGTGGTAGCGGTGATGGTAATGGTGGTGGCCGGGATGTTATCGCAAGTGATGTGCATGCAGAGATTATCCAGCTGTGGTGGTGACGTGAAAGGGCGTCTGCTGAGGAAGTGAGACTTACTACCACTTCAGGCGAAGAATGAATGAAATACACTGTTCCTACTTCTCACTAGAAGAGACTGTGTCTGTGTGGTGAGAGGAAGACAACGATGACGATGATGAAGAAGAAGAAGAAGAAGAGGAGGAGGAGGAGGAGGAGGAGGAGGAGGAGGAGGAGGAGGGGAGAGAGTGGGTGCAGAGGTGGAAGAGAAAGAGGACGAGAAAATAACAGGAAGTGGTTGGGTATTTGCCAGAATAAGACACAGAGGTGGAAAGATAAAAAAAGGCAACAAAAAAACAAGAAAGAAAGAAAGGAAAAAGAAAGTAAGTAAAGGAAGGAAAGAAGGAAGGAAGGGAAGATAGGAAGAAAAAAGGGCAACAAAAGAATATAGTATAAAAAGTGATCAATGTATGAAAGACAGAGGGAGTGGGGTGGGACAAAAAGAAGTATATACAGTGGTAGGTGGGTATGTAACCGGAAGTTTAAGGAACTGAGAAAGGACTGTAATAGGGAGCTGAAAGAAAAACGAAAGCACGAAGGGGGTGAGAGAGAAAAAGTGAGAATAAGTAAGACAGATCGAGGGCGAAAACGAAAGCAAAAAACATGAAAGCAAGTGAGAGATAGATAGATAGACAGATAGATAGATAGATAGATAGATAGATAGATAGATAGATAGATAGATAGATAGAAAAAAGGAGAGAGTGAAATTATTGGATCTGAATGCGTCATTACTTTGGAAGGTGACATCACGTAATGTATCAGAGATTGGTTCAGTGTGAAATGACGTGTTAACGTGAGAGAATGTGACAGAGCGAAAGACTATTTTAGCGTGAGGGAATGTGCTAGCGCGTGAGCGAGGTGCAGTAAAAAGCGGGAATTTGGTAGCGCGA
This sequence comes from Octopus bimaculoides, assembly GCF_001194135.2. Classification (NCBI taxonomy): domain Eukaryota; kingdom Metazoa; phylum Mollusca; class Cephalopoda; order Octopoda; family Octopodidae; genus Octopus; species Octopus bimaculoides. The sequence continues at coordinate 157,573,787 of NC_068981.1, forward strand.
GAGAAGCTGTTCAAGTTAGAAAATGCCTAAGTTTGAGTGAATGTGTCAGCGTGAGAAGTGTCAGTATGACTGAATATAGAGTCTGAGAGAGTGTGTTGGTGTAAGAATATGTCAGTGAAATAAAATATACGTTTGAAGGAATATGACAGTGTCAGAGTATGTCATTCTTTTACAATGTGTCGTTGTTTCAGTATGTGTCAATGTAAAAGAAGTGGTGTGTATGAATGACAAGGGAGGTTAAATGAGATTGCAAAAAGATTAACGAAACTATAAACTATGTTGAATATTCCAGAAATGTAGCCTTTCGTATGAAATATACATACACATGTATTCGACTGCCATGTTTAGCATGACAACCGACCGCTATAGACTCTGTGTATGAGGCAATTTTAGAGCTAATAGTTGCAACTGAGGCGGCCATCACAGGTAATTCCGAGATGGAGGGCTTCCAGTGTTACGAGAACTATACTGATGAGCTTCATTATGTTAAAACAGTAGACTGCCATGCACTTTACTGGCTTTTGCATTGTATATTTTGTGATAAAGCAGAAGCACCCATGACCACTGCACACACATACACACACACACACACACGCACACATCAGAAGAGACCGATAGAATAAGTAATAGGCTTCCAGAGAATAAGTCCTGGGGTCGATTTGTTCGACTAAAGACGGTGCTCCAGCATGGCCACAGTCAAATGACTGAAACAAGTAAAAGAGTAAAAGAGTAAAGAGTATATATGAATTCACAACAATATTTATACTGTTTTCTCATATATTTAACAACACTGTGTCCGAAGACTGGGCTTGCTTGTGTTTTGCATTTGTCATATTCTTGGTTATAACGTAAAATCAAAGAAGCTATTTAATGCAAGGATTTGAAGAAGGAATCGCGAGGTGACAATCGTTTCAACCTACCAATATATATTTATATACCCTTGCAATAAGGTGCACTTTACGTTTAAAGAATTGTTATATCAGCCGAGTTGTTAGTACATTTATGGTGCTATCGATGATCATAGTAATGTAAAGATTAAAGATTTGTGGTGGTGGTGGCAGCAGTAGTAGTTGTAGTAGCTGTAATAGAAGTAGTAGTAGTAATAGTAATAGTAACAGCAGCAGCAGCAGCAGTAGTAGTAGTTGCAGTAGTTGTTGCTGTTGTTGTTGTTGTCGTATGATCAGAAGCATTCCAGTATTGACTATCCTGTTTCACTTTTTAGACTTCGTGTATATATAGCTGATGTGTACCTCTTCTCTTGAAATACTAAGGTGTAATTGAAATGTGATTTGGTTACTATTTCTAGCAGGACAAGTGACTATGGAGAGGTTCTCACATTGGCTTATGTAATAATTGTCGTTTGAAGTACTGGTGGTAGTACTGAACTGAAAGTAATGGCTTCTGTGGTTACAATGGCAATGGTAAATGTGTATGTGTATGTGTATGTAGGGTATGTGTGGATGTTTACATATTAGCATAATGTGCATGTATATGTGTGCGTGTGTGTGTATGTATGTGTGTGCTTGTGTGCGTGTTTCTGTGTGCGCATGTGTGTGGGTGTCTTTGTCTGTGCGTGAGTACGATTGTCTATGTTTGTAGATAACAAGTGCCTGTGTATATCAAACATAATGTTCATATATGATATATAAATATATTTATATTTTTGTGTGCGAGTGTATGTTTGTGTGTGTGTGTGTGTGTGTGTGTGTGTGTGTGTGTGGCTGTATGTACATATGTGTGTGTGTATGAGTACGCGAACACACATGTACTTTTATGTGAACGCAGGCGTATGTGTACATGTACATATGTGAGCATGTATGTGTGTGTGTATGGCATAGAAGTGACGTATGTGTGTATGTACATCTATTTAATGTGAGCATGTGTATGCTTATACTTATACATATTGGTGCATTTTGAGTATAGTAACTATCTGCCTACATACACCAGTCTAACGTGTGAACGAGCGCGCGCGCGCGTACATGTGTATTTGTATAAGTGTAACACCTCTAAGTCTGCATATGTACGTGTGGGATATATATATATATATATATATATATATATATATA